>NC_064642.1:790234067-790537097 GCF_023864345.2 Schistocerca serialis cubense | reverse complement strand
CATCTGAAATGTAACGTCCACTGTTCAAAGTGCCGTCAATGCGAACAAGACGTGACCGAGACGTGTAACCAATGGCACCCCATACCATCACGCCCGGTGATACGCCAATATGGCGATGACGAATACACCCTTCTAATGTGCGTTCACCGCGATGTCGCCAAACACGGATGAGACCATCATGATGCTGTAAACAGAACCTGGATTCATCCGAAAACATGACGTTCTTCCATTTGTGCACCCAGGTTCGTCGTTGAGTACACCATCGCAGGCGCTCCTGTCTGTGATACAGCGTCAAGGGTAACTGCAGCCATGGTCTCTGAGCTGATAGTCCATCCTGCTGCAAACGTCGTCGAACTGTTCGTGCAGATGGTTGTAGTCTTGCAAACGTCCCCATCTGTTGACTCAGGGATCGAGACGTGGATGCACGATAAGTTATAGCCATGCGGATAAGATGCCTGTCATCTCGACTGCTAGTGATACGAGGTCGTTGGGATCCAGCACGGCGTTCTGTATTACCCTCCTGAACCCACCGATTCCATATGCTGCTGACAGTCATTAGATCTCGACAGCGCGAGCAGCAATGTCGCGATACGATAAACCGCAATCGCGATAGGCTACAATCCGACCTTTATCAAAGTCGGAAACACGAGGCATCACAACAACGATGCGCGAGACAACGGCGGTCAACTTCTGTTTGTGTATGAGAAATCGGTTGGAAACTTCCGTCATGTCAGCACGTTGTAGGTGTCGCCACCGGCGCCAACCCTGTGTGAATGCTCTGAAAAACTAATCATTTGCATATCACGGCATCTTCTTCCTGTCGGTTAAATTTCGCGTTTGTAGCACCTCATCCTCGTGGTGTAGCAATTTTAATGGCCAGTATTGTATTATTCCAGAAGCTAAGGCTGGATTGTAAACAGTTCTTGTTCCACAAGTATTTTCACTGAAGACGGACTGGTGTGGACTCGCTAGAAGCAGACGATGCGGCTCGAAGTACACAATCAGAGAGCGCCCTTCTCGGTAGTGGAGCAGACTTGGAACTCCCCGCTCTGCTGTGGCGCCGGCGCGTATCGCTTCCCTGGCGACACTTCCTCTGCGACTTCACGTTGCGGCAATCACTGCGCTCTACGCCGTCTCTAGAGTGGTTTATCGACGTATCGGCGCCTGTGCTGCTGCCTGGTTGTGCGTCCTGTGCTTACGACACCACAGTCTCCAAAGTCATTAAAATTCAGCATGAACAGAAAGGGTCCCAACACACTCTCCTGGGACACACCCGAAGTTCTTCTACATCTGACGCTGAACCTCCATCCAAGGTAACAAATTGCGTACTTCCTACCAAAAAGTCAATCCAGTCACAAATTTCACTTGATACCCCATATGATCGTACTTTTAACAGTAAGCGTAGGTGTGGTACTGAGTGAAATGCTTTTCGGATTGCATCTTCGTTACTGCCTTCATCCAAAGCTTTCATTCAGTATGTCAAGTGAGCAAAGTGCAACCTGGGGAGGTCATTCTTTTCAACATACCTCGTTACGTTTGAGTTCAGAATTTGTTCTAAGATTCTACAACAAATCGATGCCAAGGGTACTGGACGGTACTTTTGTGGATTTCTTCTACTACCCTTATGGAGATGGGTGTCATGTGTGCTTTTCTCCAAGAAGTGGGCACGGTTTTTTGTTCAAGGGATCTACAGTAGATTGTAGTTAAAAGATGGGCTAACTCAGCCACGAATTCAGTATAGAATCTGACAGGTATTCTATCGTTCCCTTGAGTTTTGTCTAATTTTAATGATTTCAGATGTTTCTCAACACAAATGCCAGTAACACATATCTCATTCTTCTTTTCAGTGGTACAAGGATTAAATTAATTTCCGTTCCTGTCTGATTCACTAGAGACTGGACACTGACTTTCGTGCCACTTACAGCCTTTACATACGACCAGAATTTCTTTGGGTTTTGTGAAATATTATACTACAATATCCTGTTACGGTAGTCATTGAAGGCATAATGAGTTGTTCTCTTGACAGCCAAACAGTTTCATTTTGCATTTCTTTACCTACAGTCCTACGCTTCCTTTCACTCCTATTATGCAATAATCTCTGTTTCTTTAGAAGTTTCTTTCAGTGACTCTATATCATGGGGGTTCCCTCCCATTATGAACTGTTCTACTGGGTACATATCTGTCCAGTGCAAGGTCAAGTATTATTTTAGACTTGAGCCATAGTTACTCTACATGCTCCTGCCGTGTGCTGAAAGGTTCAGGTTACTCATTGAGATAGGACGTTACTGTTTTTTTTATCTGGTTTATGGTTCGTTACCATTGTTGCCTGAACCACGCCGTGGTCAATGATACCACTTTCGATGTGGACATCCTCAGAGGGATCAAGTCTGTTTGTTCACATTAGATCCAATATATTTTCATCATGAATGGTGTACTTAACTATCTGTACTGGGTAGTTATCAGAGGAGGCATATAGTAATGTTTCACAGGATAACTTATCATGTCCACCGGTAACAAAACTGTACTTTTCCCAATTAATTATAAATGATTGAAGTCTCCACTAGTGATTGCAGAATGGTTGGGAAACTTAAGTACAAGTGAACTGAAGTTTTCTCTAAAGTTTTCATTTACAACAGGAGACGAGCCTGGTTGGCTACAGAAGTGTCCAGGTATCATTTTATGCCCACCCCTGACATATAGTCTCGCCCAAACAATTTCACATGCAACTTCAGTTTCTATCCTGGTGGATCTGAGTTTCTTGCCTACTGCGATAAATACATCACCTCCATTTCCCATTCGCCCATCCTTTGGATATACTCCTAAATTTTCCCAAAACATCTCACTGCTGTAAGTTTCAGGTTTCAACCAACTTTCTATACCTAGTATTGCTATTTATCCCTTCTTTTGATGCTTCGCCGATGGAGGCCAGAGACACGACATTGAGAGTTGAAAGCAAATGATTTTCTAATTGGTGGGAAGGTGGTGTAATGGACGTAAATAATACCACCCCTTCATTTGTGTCGTTGATTCCCACACATTTCGCGGTCGAAAACGACAGTTCACAATGTGATGAGCAACGGGACGACGTTCTTAACAATCTCCACGGTGCTGACACCCCCTCATGTAAAGTTTGGAAACACTCAGGACCGTTCAAAAACATTCGACGAAGTTCGAACGTGATCCGAAGCAGCACATTTTCCCAGCACGTCTGTTTTCTGCCATCGTGTGGCGTGATCATGGGGGATGTGCGTGAATAAAACGGCAACCTGCGCAAAACACAGATCTGCGAATAAATTACCAAAAATAGTAGCTCCTTTATAACAGTAATCAGGATCAGATTGGCGCAGGTTGCAGTAGTGATGGAAATATGAGAAGACTTTCGCAAACCGTGGTAGCTGATGTGCAAATCAGTAATCGGACGTAGCTTGTCCTATGAAAATGATTGCAAAATTAATTCCTTTAACGATACGATCTTCTGCCGATAGGTGCTACCTGATACCTAAAAGCAACGACAGTCATTTTTCGAGCAAAACTGAAATCAAAAATGCTGAGAGGCAAGAGGCAAAGAATCGTCATGAAGCGTTGAGCTTGTGGATAGCTGAGTGCTGCATTCCAGCACTACGTCAATTTAGACTGTTGGTGTCAGTGGCAAGTATGAATAAGCAAATGGACTGAAAGCTAAGGACATGCAATAGTATTATGTTGTTCTGAAACATATAGCAGCGCCAACACCAAGTAATGTCAGCGGAAGGCAAACACTAGTAATACAGCAGTAGGCGTAGTTGCCCTTCCTCCAGGCGTCGTGGTCAATTCTGAAGAGGCTTTACAATAGATTGTTTACGCAGGCAATTTGGATACGTTATTGTTTCGACAGAAACTCTGTGACAGTATTCCATTTACCTTACATACTTTTATTTAAACCTAACTTTCCTGGGATACTTTTCATGAGCATGACATTTGGTGTAACGCCACTCGCAATAATAATAATAATAATAAAAATAATAAGAGAACGAAAATGTGGTACCGAATATTGAAATGTGGCTGAATTAAGGGTACACAAATGAAACATTATAATGTTAGTTTCACTGTTTAATTTGTGGTTTGTAATGGACACATGCAAGCCCTGTCAAAAGAGTTACTTTAGAACGCTTCAGTTAAAATGCTATACTTACATACTGAGAGGAGTTCATGCGTTCCCAGAACAGAGTGAAAACAATATGACAATCCGTTGCATACTACACGTACTTGTTTATCTAATGAAAATTAAGTCGGTTGTTTCATCGCCTCAGAGGAATCATTTTTCGAGCCTGTCTCATCTTTATCGGTGAAGACCTTTCATATCTCCACGACCGGGAGAAATGTTGAACCTTCAGGGTTTTTAGATGACGAAATAGTCCATATGAGCTGGGACAGGGTAAGGATCAGCAGACGAACTAGTTAGACTCTAGCTGGCAGGTGTTTCAACACTTCCATCTAGAAGTCCTTACTCATTATTCGACCTAAAAACATGAATCATTTGTGAATGTTGTCCCTACAGTCGAGTAATTTCTTCTCCAACACTGACCTTTGATGGAGCAGCTTATTTTACCTTCTGAATGTTTCACCTATCCACTCGCAGCTGTGAATGTTTCTTCTAGAATAGTGGGAAAAGCAATAAATTTCGTCTCGAGCGCCAGTACTATTTAATAAATTGACGGTGCTGGATAACAAATTTTAACAAGGCTCACACGATCATCAGCTTGAATAAAGATTGTACAAATATGCGATTGCAGTCTTCCTCGGCGTGTTCCAATGATGAATTCTTCTTGGGTCCAGAAGATGATGGGTACACAACTCATCGAAACGTTGCGACAAGACGACGCCACCACTCGGCCGATAACCCGAGAAGAGTTCATCAAGATTTTACAAAGCTTTCATTTTCCCATATCTTTTTACAAGATCAGTAAATCAGTTGTTTTGGGGTGCTTACGATTTATGCTTTGTACTGAGACGTTACCTCCAAACCTCTTCAGCATATCTGTTGACAGCTGAGATATTCTCATTGGCCCGAGTTGTCGGACTACCATTGCGTTCTCCCTCCTCTTGTGACTCTCGAGAAAACGTCTGTACCATTCGACGATTATGAAACATTTGTTTTTCAGTATGGTGTAATACCTTCGAGAGTTTCCTCTTCCTGTGACACACACACACACACACAAAAGTCTAGATAATGGCCTCGCATTACCACTACAATGGGACTGATGCTTCTCAACTACCCTATTCGAAAGACTACACACTTAAAAGAGTGTCGCTGTCTGCCAAACGATAATATGAGTAACTGCTAAAATTTTTGTGCCATAGATACAACAATTGTACACTTCCTTATAAAACACTGTTAAATATTAGAGTACTTTCGGACGTTTATCCGAGTATGTAATTCCATTTTCGGACAGTATTTCTACGACTAACTAAGTCGTCTCCTTCAGGTGCTGTGATCTGTGTTGTTATGTGATAACATGTGAACACAAACTCGACTGAACCCCTACAAATGCACCCGTAATCAATCACGCGGAGAAAACCTGAGACATTATATTGGAGTCTCTCATGCTAACAAAAAAATAATAATATTTCGCTATTAATAAATTTCTAATTTGAACAGATTAATACTTCTAAGATGCTCAAAATTTTTACGTTATCAAAAATAATCGTTGCAGTTGCTTTAATCATCAAGGAATTTAGCACATGTCGTAATCACGCCTCGAGAAAAGTGTATCAAAAAATGAAATCGATGGCTGTCACATCAGGAAGGAAGTGTCCAAACCAATGTCCCACCTTTGCGAATTCAGCACTTTTGGAATACATCATTTCGACAGATTCTAAGACAAATGTTAAAATATGTAGCAGTCCCATCGTGATGAAGCTCGTGCATTTCTGCTAACACTTGTAGAAGAGACACTTAGTTTTCTCCATAAAGCGTTTTAGAAAATACTGCAGAACGGAACACATGTTTCAAGGTCCCATAAAAAAAATGACTCATCTTGAATCTTTGTGTAAACTTCTTATAAACATTTAAACATGAACGTGACTATATCAATCACCAGATTACATGATTATAATAATAAACAGACAAGATTTTATGTGCGAGAAGAGGTACTACCGGGAGTGAAGCTTCAAGGTTGATTGAGAGTTGTGCTTGGACAGTTCTGTCGGTAGGGCACTTACTGCGAAAGACAAAGATCCCAGGTTTGCGTCATGGTCCGGCACATACGTTTAATATCCATCAAGTTTCAATAACACACATTTCTCTTAAGTCGACTGCGATGATGTTATCTCTTTCTATGAATTTATCGTACACAAGTAGGATCGCCTAGCGCAGAACATATAAAAAATGAATAACTACGATTTTTTGATCACTAAGACGTTTAATAATAGCCTTGAGAAGCAAGAAAATTATATAATGGGAAGTATGCTGAGGCAGTCCGTTTTAGAACAAATGTCAGGCTTTGTGTAGGGGAAAAAGTCTCGTATGATTGTCAAGTGTACCGCGTGCACGTGTGAACCAGTATCACACATATGCGTAGCACATTTGAAAGGACACTGTTACAAATGCGCACATAAACAAGGTACTATGTCCTTAGAATGGGCAATGAGCGCCCACCAAATGCAGCTGATGTGTACTGAGATAGTCTCTCCACCTTGCAGCTCTACTGTCTGGTTTAAGGATGGCGGGTAAAGCATTCCGAAAGTAGAATTATCTCCGATTCGTATCTGCGGGTGGGGCCAAGGTAAGCTGATGTTGGCAACAGGAAAAAAGGAAATACGCTCTACGGGCCGAAGCGTGCAATGTTAGTGCCCTTAATCGGGTAGACGAGTTCGAGAATTTACAACACAAATTAAAGTATGGGTAATAGCATGATCAGGTCTATTTACAAGCAGGAAAATAGGGATTCTAGTAACCTATTACAAATACAGACTCGGCACTATCGTTGTATTTATGTAACTACTATCTGCGCGGGTGATGAAATGATTGAAAATCAATGTGCGTGTGTACTGAAAATAAAAAATTATTCAGGTAGTTAAACGAGACGAAAATTCACTTGTGATTGGGGATGGTATTCAATGGTAGGAAAAGGAACAGAAGAGAAACAGCAACAGAAGCTGAATGAGGGAAAACAACGAACGGGTGAGGTGCCTGGTGGAATTTTGCACAAAGGCCAATTTGGTCACTAACAATCTTGATAAAAGTTAGTACTGTCAGGGCCCCAGACTATTTAACTGTCTCAAAGAAATAATAAATCGTATTGTAGAGATTCAGTCAGTAATACTCAGGCAGCGCCTTGCGCCCGTGTTCAAGCGGTAAACAGCACGAACGGGTAAACACGAGGGCGGCCGTGAGCAGTGAAGCTCCTGAACCTTGTAGGGTGAGTAGAAATACCCAGCCCCGGATCGTTACACGAGGGAAGAAACCAATGTAGGCCCAGAGCGATGGAACATTTGTAACAACATAACTCTAGTACTCTACTGATTTATTTTGCTATCTTCGTTAAAACTTTGATGTCATGGTTTGGTTCTATGCAAAGTAGTGTATCTGTCATTTAAATTCTTTGTCCTATTTGGAGGGAACAAAACTTACTATATATAATTGTAATTTCTGTGTGAATAATTTTTTGTAGAAATGTCAATATGTGCAAATGTTCTGTTTTATTTAATGTATTTGGTTGCTGTTATGTAAACTGCTGACCCTCACTTAGGGTTCTTAGTTATTCTTTATGTAAAAGATGTTGTGGTTCCCCTCGGGAACGGAACTGTGTAGCGCGCGCAAATTGTGGTTGGCCTAGGTAGAAAAGGTGGAACTGATAGTCAGTCGGGGACGAGCTACGAGTCGGGGACGAGCTACCAAACTGTGCACTGCCATGTAAAAGACGCATATTGTGCTGGTTCCGAGAGAGGCTTTTTTTGCTACTTTCCAATGCCTCGGATGGATGGATAAATAGCTGGAACTATTTTGGAATTTGTATCTATCATCGCCACCAAGAAGTGACAGAGTCCAGCAATTCTACCTGCAATTCCACCTACCAACATGCAGTTGCCACCACATTGCGCAATTCATTGCATCGGAATGCTACAATGATGTACAGTGAAGGATCAGCTTAATGGAGGTGTTAGTGTGCTCAAATATGAGGTAATTTATAACTGAATTTATGTACCTGCCTTGATTTTTTTCCTTATCATAACACCTCTCAAGTTCCTCTCCTTTTGAACTAAAGTGATTACCGAGTATCCCTACTGAAAGAACATTAAAGCCCAGTGTTTTTCTAATTAATGGCTCTTGAACATAGTAAAAAGAAAGTTAAAGTTAATGTGGCAAGAGAGTGAGTAAAAGTAAATGATGCTTTCTGAAAATAATTTTCCTATTAAAACTGCTTATTAATGTGTTGTTGCCAAATTCAAAATTAAAAGTTCTTAAGACTGAGGCTTATAAAGTTTTGCTTATCAAATGGTCACCTTGCTATCTGTAGTAAATTATAAAAGGTGAGTCAGTTTCTTGCAGTTTTGTCAACATTGTGTTTTGCTGTAGTAAAAGTGGAAAACTGCAATAGTAGGAAATTCTATGTTCATGATTGCTAAGTGTTTGTCTCTCTTGTGTATTGGAAGTGCATATTAATAGTATAACTGGATCCACAGTTTGTCTATTGCGTTAATGCTCGGTAACAAGTATCGGAAAGACCATTAATTATGAAAATCATAATTTCTTTCTTCAAATGATAGTGAGAAGCAACCTTTCAGTGGATTCCAATTAACTTTCATTTTAAATAGTAAAGTATTTAACTGAGAGAGACTTAACCTATATCCAATTAATGTTTCCACAGTGAATAGTAATAATAACGTTATAAAGGCCATTCAGTTTGTGTAAGCCCTGAAAGTAATAGTGTGTTTCGGTATCTGTTATAGTTTTGCCAATAGTTTGTGCTGCTCTAGCTGCTAGCTTCAATCTTAACGTAAGCAAATGTATGTGTCAGAGTTCACTGCACTCCCGTGTGACAAAGTATAGGTTGTGTTTATCCATTAAAATTACTAATAACTATCTTCTTGAACGAGAATGTTAATCATTCTCTTGCCTAGTTAGGCTGGCGACCGTTTTCTTTATCCATTAAACAGTGCAGATAGGCAAAATTTCGTTTGTTACTGTTCAAATATTTACGTAATTCTGACTTTCATTTCCGATAAGCCACCTCCGTTAGGTACGACACGGTCAACATAACAAAATTCCTCTCAGAGGGTAACACTGCTCTATTGCTTTATACCATAATTGCTTTAACAAATTAGTTTTATTTCACAACCTGTTTCCAGCTTTAAGGTTATGGTACAGCAGTAGCAGGCGGTAGTGTTATACATTCTGGAAGACGGAAAAACCAGCCAGGGGAAAGCAGATGCGAGGTACTGTGTCCGAGCAGGGCAGGCCTTCACAGTTCGTATGTAAAGGGCATCCAGGAGCAGCGAAAGGGAGAGACAGAGCAGAAGTTCAAGAGATCACAAGTGGGTGCAACACGAAGCAGTCTCGAGAGGGTAGTAATCGCTACGGATGGGACGATAAAGAGTTCAGCCAAGAGAAGAGAGTGGTACTCGGGTGGACACAACTGGAACTGTTAGAAAAGTCTGAAGGAGTTGTCGTGTAGAGTTGCACTTGTTGGTAGGAACAAGTTACTGTTCAGTACTTGTCTCCTAGTTAGTGCGAATCACGCTAAGGTCCAGTGATTGAATAGTTAGGCCAAGGAGCCAGTGATACAGTAATTAGCAGAATAAGTGCTAGCAAAGACACTTGTCTCTGTCAATAGTGATAAAGTACGAGAAGCACCCTGAGAGGACGTCTGGCTGGTGCTATAGGGACCTGTAAGAAACTGTTTACAGAAGAAACGGTAAAGGGCGTGACAACTCACATATCTTATGTGTCAACAGTCAAATAAACTGGTTTAAAGAGCAAGTTGTACATTGCTACATCGTCTTAAGTAGCGAAGGAGATTCTACTCTCTCGCATCGGCGTTATAAAGGTTCTTTGAGGTAAACACAGACTCTCAGTGCTCCACGAAGACCACACCAACGCTAAACCGGTAACCTGGACGTGTGCCAGGACGCTACAGTACATGCGGATATGACCTGGAGGTACCGGAAAGTCTGACACAGTATGTAATTGGAAAGACAGAGATTCTGAAACCAGACCTTAAAATGCTAAATATTTCCAGGGGCATGTGTTATTAATTGCAGATTAAGGCTGGATAAACTGCAAAAAGGTAGCAAGTTAATGAGATAGCATCTAGATAAAGTGAAAGAACCAGAGCTTTTCGGGTGTTTGAAAGTTATCATTGGGCAACGATTAACAGAAACACTGGTTGCAACATAAAACGAATGGGTAACTTTCAGAGGTAAAATAGAGAGGGTGGTAGAAGTTTATATAGGCTGAAAAACAAGGGTCAGCGTAAGTCGTTGGACAAAATACGAAATATTCAACTTATGAGAAGAGATGAAAATAAGACAGAAGGTATGACTCTGCGAAAACAATTTAACAGGGCATTGATACAGATAAGCTAAAACTGTACCGGCGGAATAGATGACGTTCTTTCAGCATTGCTGACATCATTCTGAGAGACAACCGTGATAGAATTATTGCTTCTGGAGTGCAAGGTATATGAAACAGTCAAAATATCCTCACTAGAAGAAGAAGAATATAACCTCCTGAATATTCATCGTAGTGGGTGGTGGGAATCCAGTCGCATGAAATTTGAAATTATAAATAAGTTAAATAGCGTCTTGTTGCAAGAATGGATAAAAATTGTACAGGGACGCAGAGGATTAAATACAGTAAACCGGTGCGAACGTGTGTAGATTGTAGTAGTTGTACAGAAATTGAGATTTTTGCAAAGGTGCTCAGGCGTGGCGCTTCGGGTCAAACCAATCTTCTGGCTGAAGACCTCAACAACAAAACAGCATCTGTAAAAATTTTGCCGTGAAGCTGCATCAAATCAGTCCCCGGACTGAAGATCTCAACAACTAAACACCCTCTATATAATAATGGCCGTAAAGGTTTCGACATCACGTATACTCGCAAGCGCTTTAACTGTTTTTCACTCATAACAATGCCACTGCAGACATAGATTTCAACTATACAGGGTGGTTCATTGATCGTAACTGGGCCAAATATCTTAACAAAATGAGCGTCAGACGAAAAAACTACAAAGAACGAAACTTGTCTAGCTTGAAGGAGGAAACCAGATTGG
Organism: Schistocerca serialis cubense; assembly: GCF_023864345.2. NCBI lineage: Eukaryota > Metazoa > Arthropoda > Insecta > Orthoptera > Acrididae > Schistocerca > Schistocerca serialis. The sequence continues at coordinate 790,525,845 of NC_064642.1, read as the reverse complement.
CTATGGTTGGCCCACTAGATGGCGCTGCCACACGTGAAACGGATATCAACAGCGTTTTTTTAAAACAGGAACCTCCATTTTTATTACATATTCGTGTAGTACATAAAGAAATATGAATGTTTTAGTTGGACCACTTTTTTCGCTTTGTGATAGATGGCGCTTTAATAGTCACAAACATATGGTTCACAATTTTAGACGAACAGTTGGTAACAGATAGGTTTTTTAAATTAAAATACAGAACGTAGGTACGTTTGAACATTTTATTTCAGTTGTTCCAATGTGATACATGTAACTTTGTGAACTTATCATTTCTGAGAACGCATGCTGTTACAGCGTGATTACCTGTAAATACCACAGTAATGCAATAAATGCTGAAAATGATGTCCGTCAACCTCAATGCATTTGGCAATACAAGTAACGATATTCCTCTTAACAGCGAGAAGTTCCCCTTCCGTAATGTTCACACATGCGTTGACAATGCGCTGACGCATGTTGTCAGGCGTCGTCGGTGGATCACGATAGCAAATATCCTTCAACTTTCCCCACAAAATAAAATCCGGGGACGTGAGGTCCGGCGAAAGTGCGGGCCATGGCATGGTGCTTCGACGACCAATCCACCTGTCATCAAATATGCTATTCAGTACCGCTTCAACCGCACACGGGCTATGTGCCGGACATCTATCGTGTTGGAAGTAAATCGCCATTCCGTCATGCAGTGAAACATCTTGTAGTAACATCGGTAGAACATTACGTAGGTAATCAGCATAAATTGCACCATTTAGATTGCCATCGATAAAATAGGCGCCAATTAAACTTCCTCCCATAATGCCGCACCATACATTTACCCGCCAAGGTCACTGATGTTCCACTTGCTGCAGCCATCGTGATTTTCCGTTGCCCAATAGTGCATATTATGCCGGTTTACGTTACCGCTGTTGTTGAATGACGCTTCGACGCTAAATATACGCGTGCAAAAAATCTGTCATCGTCCCGTAATTTCTCTTGTGCCCAGTGGCAGAACTGTACACGACTTTCAAAGTCGTCGCCATGCAATTCCTGGTGCATAGAAATATAGTAACGTGCAATCGATGTTGATGTAGCATTCTCAACACGGACGTATTTGAGATTCCCGACTCTCGTGCAATTTGTGTGCTACTAATGTGCGGGTTAGCCGCGACAGCAGGTAAAACACCTACTTCGGCATAATCATTTGTTGTAGGTCGTGGTTGCCGTTTCGCATGTGGCTGAACCCTTCCTGTTTCCTTAAATAACGTAACTATCCGGTAAACGGTCCGAACACTTGGATGATGTCGTCCAGGATACCGAGCAGCATACATAGCAAACGCCCGTTGGGCATTTTGACCACAATAGCCATACGTCGACACGATATCGACCTTTTCCGCAATTGGTAAACGGCCCATTTTAACACGGGTAATGTATCACGAAGTAAATACCGTCCGCACTGGCGGAATGTTACGTGATACCATGTACTAATACATTTGTGACTATTACAGCACCATCTATCACAAAGCGACGGAAGTGGTCCAACTAAAACATTCATATTTCTTTCCGTACTACAGGAATATGTAACAAATATTGGGGGTTGCTATTTAATAAAGAAAGGCAGATGATATCTGTTTGACCTGTGGCAGCGCCATCTAGCGGGCCAATGAGAGCGCCATCTGGTTTCCTCCTTTAAGCTAGACAAGTTTCGTTCTTTGTAGTTTCTTCGTTTGGTACTTATTTCGTGACATATTTGGCCCGGTCACTATCAATGGACCGCCCTGTATTTCATTTGTTCCAGGTGGTCATTGTGGGCATGATCACAGTTCTCAACAACATGTTGAAATTATTTCGTGAAATATCGGTAATCGTGTACTTGCGAATTATCTCAGTTAGGCTATAGAAAAAAATGGTTCAAATGGCTCTGAGCACTGTGGGACTTAACTTCTGAGGTCATCAGTCCCCTAGAACCTAGAACTAATTAAACCTAACTAACCTACGGACATCACACACATCCATGCCCGAGGCAGGATTCGAACCTGAGACCGCAGCGGGGACGCGGTTCCAGACTGAAGCGCCTAGAACCGCTCGGCCACTCTGGCCGACCTTAGGCTATAGAAACAGTTTATTATAAAGTATTTCACACATTTAGAAAACAGAACGAAACACTTATATTTGCACGCCTTCAGCTAACAAACAAGCTGCAGTTACACGGCGCTGTATAAAGCTAATCCTCGATTTTTATTGCTTGCACGTGCGCGCGAAAACACTGTGATTGTCACAGAATGGGGATTACACAGCCATCTGTGCCTTACTTTGATTGGCGCTACATTTTCGGTTAGAAAAAACGCCTGTGCGTACGGTCGGCAGTTTCATAAAAAATGTAGCCCCCCCCCCCAACCCACCACTCTGCGATCGGCGCGCGGAATCTGTTTATCGCATCAGGCGGCGCGCGGTAACGTGTACGGGTATTCGCGCGCCGGCACGCCGCGCCGACGCGGCAGCGAGCGGCGAGCGCCGAGCACCGGAGTCTGATCGTTTTCCGATAATCGCGACCGCACAGCGCCTCGGTGCCGCCCGCCGCCTCGCGCTGCGTTGTTGGCGGCTTCTCGCGGCCTCCGCGCCGCAAAGGGCTGTCTGCGTGCCGCGCAGTCTGGGTGGGGGGGAGGTGGAAGAGGGGAGCGCTGGTTGGCTAGGGGGAGGTGGCGCCTCCCTCACATCACATGTCGCTAACGGTCTGCTTTTGTCCGTATCGCTCTAATGTTCTTTACTGCTTTCCACTGAAAATTGTCTTCAGTTATTTTTTTCGGTACTGCTCCCGAGGAAGCTATGTGGGAAAAGTACGTCGGTGGTTCCATCTTGCCGACTAACGTATTTCTGAAATATGAGGTGTTTCATGTCATCTCTTTATCTCTTTAGGCATGTACCAAGGGAGCAAGGAGAGGATGTTGTTTGGCGGTCGGTATAAACTGCACACATATACACTACAGGCCATTAAAATTGCTACAACACGAAGAAGACGTGCTACAGACGCGAAATTTAAGCGACAGGAAGAAGATGCTGTGATATACATATGATTAGCTTTTCACTGCTCCTGCCCCAGCAGCCAGATACACTTGTGACAATTGCGGCAAGAGATACCGTGCTGCCATTGGCTTGACGAGTCATATGAAAAAATGCAACCCATAAACACACAGACACTGCAACAGTCATCTACCAAGATGTCGTGGCCAATATATAGCTTTTCGGAGCATGCACACAAGGTTGGCGCCGGTGGCGACATCTACAACGTGCTCACATGAGGAAACTTTCCAACCGATTTCGCATACACAAACAGCAGTTGACCGGCGTTGCCTGGTGAAACGTTGTTGTGATGCCTCGTGCAAGGAGGAGAAATGCGTACCATTACGTTTCCGACTTTGATAAAGGTCGGATTGTAGCCTATCGCGATTGCGGTTTATCGTATCGCGACATTGCTGCTCGCGTTGGTCGAGATCCAATGACAATTAGCAGAATATGCAACCGGTGGGTTCAGGAGGGTAATACGGAAACGCCGTGCTGGATCCTAACGGCCTCGTTTCACTAACAGTCGAGATGACAGGCATCTTATCCGCATGGCTGTCACGGATCGTGCATCCACGTCTCGATCTCTGAGTCAACAGATGAGGACGTTTGCAAGACAACAACCATCTGCACGAACAGTTCGACGACGTTTGCCGCAGCATGGACTATCAGCTCCGAGACCATGGCTGCGGTTACGCTTGACGCAGCATCACAGACAGGAGCGCCAGCGACGGTGTACTCAACAACGAACCTGGGTGCACGAATGGCAAAACGTCATTTTTTTCGGATGAATACAGGCTCAGTTTACAGCATCATGATGGTCACATCCGTGTTTGGCGACATCACGGTGAACGCACATTGGAAGCGTGTATTCGTCATCGCCATACTGGCGTATCACCCGGTGTTATGGTATGGGGTGCCATTGGTTACACGTCTCTGGCACCTCTTGTTCGCATTGACGGCACTTGGAACAGAGGACGTTACATTTCAGATGTGTTACGACCCGGGGCTCTACCCATCATTCGATCCCTGCGAAACCCTACATTTCAGGAGGATAATGCACGACCGCTTGTTGCAGGTCCTGTACGGACCTTTCTGGATACAGAAAATGTTCGACTGCTACACTGGCCAGCACTTTCTCCAGATCTCTCACCAACTGAAAACGTCTGGTCAATGGTGGCGGTGCAACTGGCTCATCACAATACGCTAGTCACTACTCTTGATGAACTGTGGTATCGTGTTGTAGCTGCTTGGGCAGCTGTACTTGTACACGCCATCCAGCGCTCTGTTTGACTCAATGGCCAGTCGTATCAAGGCCGTTATTAGGGTCAGAGGTGGTTGTTCCGGGTACTGATTTCTCAGGATCTATGCACCCAAATTGCGTGTAAATGTAATCACATGTCAGTTCTAGTATAATATATTTGTCCTACGAATACTCGTTTATCAATTGCATTTCTTCTTGGTGTAGCAATTTTTATGCCCAGTAGTGTATTAAATGGGTTCTTTATTCTTAAGATTAGAATGTTACTTACCTCAAAATAGTCGTCGTGGTACAAGTTCTCTGTAACACTCTATGTTAGACTCACTGATCGTGAAGTGCAATTCCGCTATGCTCACTATTCTGGTAGCTGTGTGCTGCCTGCTTATGAGTACAGGCTGTGATTGCGACTCCAACTCTGTGAGTCAATGGATAACAGACTGGAACTCACTAGGTGTGACAGACTCGACTTCACTGGGTGCAACAAACTGGCTCTCCGGTCCGCGTCGGCGATATACTCGTAAATACTAGCGGCCGAGAGAGCGTTGGTGGTGCTTTTCCTGTGCGTCTATCATTGGCCTCTACCGATCTTCTCGCAGCATATATGCTGCATGGTGTGCTGGCGCCAACTTACGCCAGCTCAAGATGTGTGAGAAAAATAATGAGAATGATTTCTTATCTACCAAAGTCTTTATTTTTTCCAAACAACAATAGTATACACTTCAAAGTAATTCCCTTTGGCATCTATGCACCGGCAGAGTCATCGTTCCCATCTCGGTAGCTGTGCTGAAAGGCTTCAACACTGGGCTTTTAATATATTGGTCACATTATTGTGAACGTTCTCCAGTCCCTCACAATGAAGTCCTTTTAAGACTTTTTCGATTGTGGGGTGGAAATCAAAAACGGGCTAAGTGACAAAAAACTGATTATGAGTTATTAACATTTCTGACAAAAATATTGTAATAAAAAATCCTGATAAATATTTTTTATTTCTTGTCTACAATAATAGTCACACAACTACTGCAGTTTTTCTAAGTTCCCTTCCTTTTTATTAATGAAAATAAATCTTTCATTCTGAAAACACAGAAAGTGCTAAATGCAAAACAGTTATTCGCAAAATCTACTTAAGCGCCAAAGAAACAAATTTCATGCATTTATCAGCCTTTTCACAGATACACTATCCCGTGATTAAATTATTCTTAATCTTTCTTTTGGTTTTATGCAATTCTAACTTTTATAATTGATTAATTGTTCGAAAAATATTAAATTTGCAGTTTTCGAATATGGTTGATTGATTTGGGAGAGGGAACCAAACAGCGAGGGCATCAGATTTGGGATGGACGTCAGCCATGCCCTTTCAAAGGAACCGTCCTGGCATTTGCCTCGAGCGATATGCGGAAATCCTGGCAAACCTAAATCAAGATGGCCGGATGTGGGTTTTCGAATATGGCGCCATCTGATGCAGATTGCCTTGCTTTTCAGCTGACAAGTTGTTTTTGCATTTTTGTGACGGTAAAACAATGTCTTTCTAGTGTCAGTGGTAAACACTGTCCTCGTATTGATGAGACTAGATACAATGTTTTTTTCAATGTGTTAATATGTCATTTGGCTGCTCTTTTTCAAATCAAAAGAGTCCTCATTGTGGAGCGTAGTAATCATAGATGGACTGTTACGTGTCGCATTCTCCGTTAGATTTACGGAGTCCTTGGGCACCTGACATTCTTTCAGCCTCTTACGTTCTTCAGTCAGGACAAAATCTAGGAATCGCATTGATAAGTCATTCCTTCGTAAAAATTCCACAAATCAACGAGATATTGCGTAATAAAATTAGACATTAGTAAGGAATATTGAGTACACACATCTTCTGTAGGCTCAATTTTTACTTATACCAACACATTATTTCTGTTAACTGTTTCCCTTCACTTTCTAAGAACTTTCTTTCTTCGCTAACTGATTCTCTCTTCTTCCTTTTTCTGCTCGTGACGCCATATAAATCCATCGTTTTTACAATGTACTTTCCTGAAGTTAACAAACGAAACAAAAAATGGGGTCTAGCTGCACGGTATTGTCGCAGATTATGCTCGCAAACGATTACAAAGCTTTCTGCCACTTAGCCCGACCCGGTCGCGGTGGCGGTGCGGTTCTAGGCGCTTCAGTGCGGAACCGCGCGACTGCTACGGTCGCAGGTTCGAATCCTGCCTCGGACATGGATGTGTGGGATGTCCTTAGGTTATTTAGGTTTAAGTAGTTCAAAGTTCTAGGGGACTGATGACCTCCGATGTTAAGTCCCATAGTGCTCAGAGCCATTTTTTGAACTTAGCCCAAATTAGCCTCACCAACGGGTCGGCAGGTACCACTCAAGCCATCTTCAGGACTTATAAGGATTACTAGAAATAACAGTAGCACATCGCCAGCTTTTCTGGCTGTTGGTAAAGGCTCTTAGCTTGGTTCTCCGGGTCTAACATAAAAAAGGGACTTAGGGCGCAAGAGGGACTTAGCCCATTATTGATTTCAGTTCTACAATTTCAGGAAAAGAAAAGTGACATAAGGACACTGATCAGGCGAATGGGGGAGCTGCGGAACAACAACAATGCCTTTCGAGGTCAAAAACTCCGTGACAAAAGCGGCCGTGTGACACGGGGCGTTGTCATGTTGCAGCATCCATTCGTCTGCAATGTCCGGTCTCACTCGATTCACCGTTTTCCTAGCCTTTTGCCGAAATCTTTGTAAAACACTTGGATGGTGTTGTTCAACGTCGGTCTGATCTCACAAGAACACGTTTCCGTCGGTTTTTAAAGCTGAATATCTCCCTGAGTTTGGTTCATCTTCAACGTGTTATTGGCTTCCCAAAAATGATTTGTGCCAGCAAAAAACTTGTGCTCTTGATAAGGGGCGTCCCCCATAGGTCCCTTTCAACATTTAAAGGGTCACATTTGCGGATTCCCCAAATTTAACACAAAACGTGTTGGCATAGCAATGCTCTAAGTTCGATTGTTCCATTTTCGTAACAGTCAACAGAAACACAACTTGACTGTAGTTGCTCTCAAAAATCACGGACTGAGGTTCTGGAAGGGATGAACACACCGGTGTACACAAGTAGAACAACACAGCGGTGCCAGATCGCTTGCAGCGTTGTCAATTGCATTATTTTTCCCACACGTCTCCTACACTTGTCGTTCATTTTTTGAGCTGTGCTTGCACACTCTTGACGTGCGGACTAACTGAGGTTTATTTACGGTGGTCATTCTCAAAGTAAAGAACATTATTGTCGATCAAGGCATTTAGTTTTCCCCAATCCCAGCTACAGTGTCACAGACATTCCTAGAGATAACAACGAACAGGAACGTCGTTACTATTTATTACTGCGATTTTAACGTGTGTGACAAAGTTAAAGATACCGCTACGTATGAGATTCGTAGCGTAATACGGTTTGTGAATGCTAAAAAGTGCACCTTACCGAAATTTACAGACGGGTAATCCAAATTCGTGAAAATGGTACATGTTGTTTAACGGCAGATAAGTGACTATTCATTATGAACAAAGATCTTGGCACCTTCTGTCGTACTGACAAATTCAAATAGCGATTGAGGAAAAAATGAAACATTACACTTTTTTTACTATTAATGGACTGAGATGGTGCTTTCCCGAAATTTCACGATCAGTTCTGTATTAGAATGTTCGTAGTTATTGTGGTTATAGAAAGTGTGTGCTAAGTGCGTTCCTTGGCTTTCGACAAATGAGCAGAAGAAGCAACGAATGAGAGCTGCTCTGACTTTTCTCTGTCTGTAGGTCAAGGGCGAGGAGAAGTTTCTGAAGAAAAAAGAAGAAGACATGTCAAACAAATACTGGACACCAAAAGGTTGTGGCTACAGCATTTTGGGATCGAAAGGGCGCCTTTTTCATCGACTTTACGTCAATAGGGAATAACACAAATACAGCCGCCTACTGTCAGACACTTCACCGATTATGCCGCACCCTTCAGACCAAACCGCGTGGGCTTTTTTCCAGTGGCACTATTTTTATTCAAGATAACTCTCGCCTACATCTTTCTGCTTTGAGGTCTGTTTTACTTCGGCAGTTGAAGAGGCAAATTTTTGAATATTCGCTTATACAACCCGTACTTGGTCACGTGTGATTACCATTTATTCCCCAAATTTTAGCATTTTTTGAGCGGAAAGTACTGTGGAAGTAGCAAAGAACTGAACAAGGTCGTTAGTGACTGGTTCAAGAACTCGGCGCAACTAGTATGCAAGTGACACAGGAAAGATTCTTGAACCCTGCGACAAATGTTTAAATTCACACAGCAGCTACGCATATATCGAAATATGTCGTAATATGTACTTTCTTTCATTATTTCTTATAAAGATTTCTGGAGAACAGGGAACAGGAATAGCCCTTATATTTTATATTTTATTATTTCTATTGACGTTTGGAGTCAAGTCTTTTTCTGTTTGGTATAGCGAGTTGTTTGCTTCCTTAAGACCCTTGCCTATTCCACTGATCCATCGCACTGTTTAAATTGTAGCTTTACTGCGACTTTAAATTTCTTTATTTGTTCTTAATCTGTATGTTCCTTCTTAAATATCTCTACGACCTAATATTTTCATAATTACGTTTCATCCAGTTTTCCATGCCGCTCTTTGTCTTTAAAATGAGTGTTCATCCAGACAGAGACTCAGAAACACTAGTTTGATAACTGTGTTGTAGTGCATCAGTTTAGTGGATTTTGAGATGCATTTTTTGTAAGTCAGAAAGATGGTTTCCACTCAGTTTCGCGACCAGTCTTTTGCAAGTCAGCCTCCTGGTTCGTTTCCCCTAAATATTTGATTTTAGAAGTTCTCGTATCTGGCTCCCTGAATTTTAGGTAATTAATTGTTGCGAGACATGTATTTTTCTCAGAGTCTAACATACTCCTGGTTGGCACAGGAACCAACACAATTTTTTTCCGATATGAGTTTTTGGGGATGTGCTCTGTCTGATGTTTTGTTTAGTAATTTCTCTTTGTATTAGTGCTGTTTCAATGTCGTGATATTACTTCACTTCTATCTTTACTTTTTTTTTTTTGCGTGATAACGTAGGGGACTAGGGCCTTCTCCTACATCTCTCCATGAGCTATAAATATTAAAACCCATTGCAAAACCTTCTCGTTTTCTAAACATACTTGTCGTGCAGTTATGTACAACTGAAAAGTTATCGTGATGATTGTTATAATAATCAACACAAGTAATAATAGTGAATGGGAGTAAATAACAATAATAGCAACATTTTATTGTGGTATAGACTAGAAGTATCAGTGCCACAGTAAAGTTACCAACGCGAAGCAATTCCTCAGGCATTAGCGAAGGTTCGGTGCAATCCACAACAAACAACAGGAGGTGTCATTTTTCATATTAACAGCAGAGAAAGACAATCCAATGGAGAGCGGCGAGCTTTGTCACATATTCGTTCAGAAAGCGTGAGACCGTTACGTAGGTGATCAATGAACTTCACTGACAGGCACTACAGGAGAGGCGATGTTCACCACAGAGGCGTTTATTGTTGTAATTTATAAGAGTGTACATTGCATAAGAGCCACGCAACCTTTTACTACACCTCACGTACCACGACAATCGAAAGAAGTTTCTAGACGGATCAATAAAAAATAGAGGAAAGTTAAGATAGTGTTTTAAGTCTTTCAGGAGTTCTTTAGTCTTTCCCCACTACACGTCAGTACAACGAACAGAAGGTTTGTACAGCTATATGGAATCGTCAAAAAAGGCCTTCAAAGCAATGTTGTTGAACTCCCTCGTCACGTCTGAAACTTATACACAATATTTTATTCAAAATAATTTCCCTTGCTTTTTATGCATTTCTCCGACCTCTCAAGCAGGTTATGAAATCCACGCCAAAAATAAGAGAGTTCTTCTTTTCAAGCAAACCAGTCAGAGAGCCATTCTCGTACATTTTCATGTGAAAGTAGTGGCATTACCTTCGTGTCAACCCAAAGTACCGTAATCCAAGATGGCGGCGATGACGTCATCAAAGATGGCGGCTGTGATGTCACGTGATGATGTTACCCAAGATGGCCGCTTTTTGTGGGAAGTTTGAATTTTGGCAGGAAGATAGGTCAATTGCCTACCTCCATTAACCTAAGCCCCCTCTCCTCCCCAGAAAGAGGCGGAAGTTCAAATTTCATCAGAACAATGCTACACACCTCTACTAACCTAAGAAAATAGTGGGACGATAGGCCACTTGGACTACCTCCACCAAATTAAGTCACCCAACTGCTACCTCTTCCTAGGGATTGGTGGGAAAATGACTCAGCCTGCAATGGCCTGCTGGAGAGAGGAAGGACAGTATTTTATTTACTTTGGAACAATTTAATTAAGGATGGATTTTGAAAGATAGTATATTTCTCACAGTGATACAGAACACATGTTCTGACATGCTTCGGGTCACGTCACACAGCCCACAGACCTGCAAACCACTGATAAATACTGCAAAACATTAATGTCCAGAGAGCAAAACAACTTGTAAATCCATCTAAAAGACTTTGCAAACATGCTTGCTAATTGTCAACTGTCTAAATCATGCACCAGTCTTTATTTAAACAATATGAGAAACTACCACCATCCAGTGTGTTTAACATGAGGTCCAGAGTCCAACTAACCTAGTGCACATTACCACCATCAGAGGACAATGTCGACCATTCCGTGATGTAATCCAAGATGGCTGCTATGACGTCACCTGATGATGCAAGTAACATTACACAAGATGGCAGATTCTGGCGGGAAACAGTGTTTTCACCATGCGATCAAGACCTAGTACACAGTACTACTACCAGAGAGTGCTGTTGTCCGATCTGTGACATAACCTAAGATGGTGGGGGGAAATGGTGGGAAACAGTGAGGTCACCACATAGTATGGACCTAGTGCACAGTACTGTCACCAAAGGGCTCTGTCATCTGTTCCATGGCATAACACAAGATGACTGTCTGGAGGAGAAAATTACTCAGCCAGCACTGGGCTGCTGCAGAGAGGACGGAGTGTACTTTATTTATTTTGGCACAATTTATTTAGGGATGGATTTGAGATAGTATATTTTTCACACTGATACAAATCACATGCTCTGACAGTCTTCAGGTCACGCCACACAGCCCACAGCCATGTAACCTACTCTTAAATAACGCTCTCTAGACACACAAAAAACTGCTACATCACCAAATTAATTTCAGTAAAGACATGCAAACTCCTCCTAAACCATGCAGTACACTGATGTGCAGACAAGAAATAAACCCGTAAACTGCCCAAATAAAAGATAGGACAGCCTACAGACCTGCTCACAAAATAATGCAGCAGACATCCAAACAATGTATGCAGGCACTGACTGCCAGCCCCTGTCCAATGGGTTGCACCTCTCAAGTTCCGAGAAGTCGGGATGCATCAATACCCCCTGCGAAGGGACCCACAGCTGCCCCTTTGGGTCTTTCAAGCATGTGGTGGCGACATCCCTTTCATACTTGGTACCTGAGAAATTCCTCTCATAATACGTGGTCACCTAGGCACTGTTGCTGACGCGACCGGACGGGAGCGAAATCCTATTTGTAGAGTGCAGATGCTCCAAGGGTGTGCGCACGTCAACGCAGTGGTCAGCCACTGTCAGTCACAAGCCAGCGTGAGCCATCACTCTTACTCTGCTGCCAACGGCATGTGAAAGTTCTTCGAGTGTTATACTGACATCACATGTCTAAATAAACGACAAGGCATCCTCTGGACTGTGCATGCATGTGTTTACCATTGCTGGTGAGATGATGTTGCAGACGAGACTTTCCGAGGTAAAATTACTTTGCACAGATCGCTCAATTGCACTGACAGCTAAACCTGCAAAAGCTGTCTACAGATCATCAAATACGTACAAGACTCACAAGAATATTGGAAGCCAGGAACATATTTACCAGTGTTACGATTGCTGCTACAGTCTGACACCGATCGATGTACCGCTAATGTCTCCTCTTGATGGCTGTGGTTCTGGAACGAATCTCAGTATCTACAGGGCACATAATTTTCCACATAAAAAATCTCTCTCATACCCTCGTGGTTATCAACGCGCTGAATCTATACATCCCTCTATTTGTGTCCCATAGGATACGCACTCATCTTCTCTGGTCATTCCACAACATAAGCCTCAGTAACTTTATACTGCAATATGTACACATTTTACACAAACAGTGCAGTTATCTTTTATATCTGAACAGCACCCGAAATAGTTATGGTATGCCTACACTCACACCAGCTATATGTCTCAATTCTCCTCAGTCCTAGGAAATTATCTGACAAAGTCTTAGAATCAGCGCTTCTGGAAAGTGCTGCATCCTGCCAAGATTCTCTCAAGTGTTATGAAGGACAGGCATCAGGCACTATGTGTGACCAGAGCAACCTCAGTGGACTAAAGTCACTTTCAGAACTGTTCTTCAAATTCGGTCTCGTTCCACCCTTGGTACAGACACATTACTGTTTCTGGTTCGGACCTGCTTGCTTGCTTGCTTTTCTACACACACCTCCAGACTCTGGGATTAAAAGAACACACATATTTTTGCATGGTTTTGAAATAATATTATTCCACTTTCACTGTACTTCTCGATACCAAGCTCACAGCAGTATTCTACCGATCGCTCGCACAACATAATTCCGAAGATATAGGATGGAAATTATTTCTCTACAAACCCCAAACCTTAGCGAGGTGGAGCGTGCTCTAGACCATCGAGTAACTAGAAACTTATTCCGTCTGCAAAGACCTTTATGTGAGAACTTGAAACAAATAGAGGATAATGATATTTCCACTTGCGAATAAATCGGTGATGTAATAGATTCCAAATCATCCCTATAATTTACAAAGTCAACTATGGTGTTACTCATGTCTAGAGAACCGGCAAACGTGTCTTCCACCTGCTAGATGCACACACCACTATCTGTCTTCTCTCAACTAAATAAAGAAGTCAAATGTGATGAAGCAGTCAACCGAACAATTTACATGGGAGGGAATAATGGCCCAGGGCAAACACATGTCCATATTGAATCTTGTCGAATTTCCACTGGATCACGAAAGCTGCCCAACACATGCTAAGTATTAATTCGCTATTCAACTGTCTAAAGGACAATACAATTAAGTCAGCTACATTTCTACACTCTAACAGGCCTCTCCATTCGGACAGTTTCTAATGTTAACAGGATACTTGAATCATTGTCGTCTCTGGCGCTGAATGCCAAGCACGCACAGGTAGAACCATCCTAGGAAACCAGTCATATATATGTTTTATCATTGTACTTACAACTGAATGTTACAATTGTGGTCTCAGTTGAACGACATTCGGCAATGAGCGTGGTATCAGAAATGCACCCCACTGATGGCTGTGGCTCTGGAAATAGAAATTTCTGTACCATTCTTATGACTTGATATACTCCTTCCTTTGCTGTCGCAGTACTCGACGTCAAATCCATACCTCCCTTACAACTGGGCATAGGCCTTTCCTTTGAACATGTCAGAACGCAAACAAATACTTTATAAGTCTGATGCTCAAGGCGAACCTATCATGCACCGCCTACTACTAAGTATAATACATCACCAATAAATGACTGCAGATGATACAAAATAATACTGACCGAAAGTCAACGATAGGTGGACATGTCTCATCAGTTTTTCTTGCGAGTACTACCACCATGTCTTAGAAAGAGAGGCGTAATCGTCTTACAAACCGCTATATGTTAAAAAAAATAACACAACCATATTACCATCACAAGCGGTCTTGTTTCTACAGGTGCACACAAGCATCCATGTTAAAAGCTATACCGGCTTTATAAATCCACATACATTACCTATGAATGAGGTGGTTTTTTCAGACAAGTACCATTACACTGAATACGGACAGTGATCGCTGGAGTGCATAGTATCACACCAGCAGTGCGGTTACACGTCGCCGACGGTGCACCCTCGCAATAAAATTATTGAATTTCGAAAGTTTTTCGGCTAAGGAGCGTGTTGTGAAACATGTTTGCATCCCCCTCATCCCACCGCCACTAGATATTTCTCCAGTATTTGTAAAGCATTCTCTTTCGATGCCATATCAAATTTCTAGCACTCTCATATCTCGAAACAAGCTGCCTTTCTCGAATACATACCCTACATTAAAATTCCTACATGGTTTTAGGTAGACCCTATGTATCTTGAAACTACCCCTCAGACTCTGCACTACTGTCCCTACAGCTTTGCAATGTTCCAATGCATGTCAGAACTGAATAGAAAAGCTATATCTACCACTTCGGCAACCCGTGTAGAAACAGGCGAAGCTGAGTTACTGTGACAGAACTGTGTTTGGACCATTCAACGGAAACGAATTCCGCTCCTGCAGTGTGAGGTAGTATAAAAGACAGTATGGGAACTGGGGGAAGGACGTGGGTTTTGCTACTGCATAGTGGTGCTTCTCCAACCTACAAGCAGGTACTACAGGTCTACGTCTATCACCTCAACATTTGGCTGCACGGTTTGAGACATCCTGTCACGGGATGCGTGGTCACTCCCGCCGGAGGTTCGAGTCTTCCCTCAGGCATGGGTGTGTGTGTTGTACTTAGCATAAGTTAGTTTACCTTAGTTTAAGTAGTGTGTAAGTCTAGGGACCTATAACCTATACAGTTTGGTCCCTTTGGAATTCACACACATTTTGATCTCCCCAACATTCTATCATCGTTATTGTGTTTCGTCCACCAGAGAAAAATAACGAACGATGAAAGCTCCACTAACTTCATCCGATAGAGAACTCAATAAGATTTTTATCACATCTCTCTCCTCCCATACATCAAAAACAGATACCGCATGCGTGCCGGCATCAAACACAGGTGACGGTTCTATTAAGTATACAGGTATTGATCTACTGCACATACCACTTTAAAGATTCATCACCAGTACTGTAGGCGGACTACCGTATCCCACAGACTATACTCTGATGTTTGAAACATTGCTTTTTTCTGCTTTATCACCCTCTGTAAACTGACATGCATTTTGCATTAACACATGCTGATTCATTGCCTCTTGCAGAAAACTAGACGTTGCATGGTGTAAATCATCTTGTTACTGCGGCTACCAAAACACACCACACACACTGGGTGATTTTAAATAAAAGACTGTTACAGCATAAGGAAACTAGAAGAGTTTGGCGGCGTTGTGGAGAGTTTCCAAACTGCTGTGCCTAGGTCATTGGTGATCTCTACATTTAAACTCATCTGTCACAGTAACAGAATATCTGATGGCACTGCCTCCTGTTTCGACTGATTCCTCACAATGCAGTCATGTACGTGATCGCTGTTCCTGTGTTATCCATCCCCAGAAGGTGTTGTCCCCTCTACCAAAACTCTTTCTCCAACTCAAACATGCGATGTGAGTCAATCATTATGTGGTAACCAACAGCATGCCAATGGATGGATATGGTGGAAAATACACCATCAATGTGCTCTAATAATAAGCATCACAGTTGATAGTGTGAAGAATTTTAGCAATTTTACAGTAATTTCAACACCAAGCAATGCTGCGATAGCATGTTTCCCAATTTCAGTATCATAGTTAAACCGCCTCCCTCTCTACTTTGTGAGTATCATTGCAAATGCAGATAGATGATTGTGCAATATGTCCATTCATTGTTATTTGTCGATCACGTACATCATCAAAGTATACCTGACAGCGCTCTACATATTTCTAACACGTCAAGCATAGTGCTTCATTTGTGATCTATCTGTATGCTGATTGGGGGGGGGGGGGGGGGGGGAGTGTCACAGAGCATTCTCACAGTCTTAGAGTAAAATTAGAGACTAAAAGACCCTTCACACTGTCATTGATCAACCCGCCATGCAAAACCGTTACCGATTAAATGTGCAACCAACTAGAAGTATACCGCTACATTCCACGTCTTGTGAATGAGTGGAGCTAGCGAAATCCCCCCCCCCCCCCCCAATCCAAGTATACAAGATTTCTTTATATGCACCCATGTTGAGGAGGTTAGCACCCCTTATCGGTGTATAGTAACAGAGTTGAAAGTGTTGTGATGTAGTAGTAGATGGTTAAGAAGAACAAGGAACGGGTGATTTTTATGCATGATAGAGCTCCAGACAGATGGTGTTCAAAGCATTTTAAATAAATCAACTAAATTGTTAACTCTAAAGTATTGTTCTAAAGTCTAGTATCTCGAAGGTATTGGTAAGGGAGAACATGAACACACGCACTCCTAAGGCTACAATGTCACGCACTATAACGTCGCCAGTGAAATAATACGAAAAGACTAAAAAACAGAATTTATAATGAAGAGACATTTAAAAATTGAATAATATATATTTTTATCATGTACCCATAAAATAATAATTTCTTTGTGTAAGTTTCGAGGGCAAAGAAATATAGCAAAATGATCTAAAGAGACAACAAGGTAAGCTCTTTTGTTAATTTTTTAGTCGTCTTCACTTCTTCTCTTGTCTTGGTTGCGCATAGATGGACATCTTGTGAGTGCTGGCAAATGTAAGCATATTTGTACTAATTAAGCAAATAATATATTGATTTAATATTATTGTTCACTTTTAATTTGTAAGAGGTGATCCCGATTTCATGTCCGCCTTCCTTTGAATTAAGCTGCATTCGAGTAATTTACATTCCAACAATCGCAGCGGCCAATGCAGCCAACGACGCCATTACGTGGCGATATTAACTTATAAAAAAATTTGCGGAAGCGAAAAACTCGCCCGCTATTAACACAATATACATTTTTCTCCACAGCCGCCCACCGCTGCAGAAAAGACGTAGCTTTAAGATTCTTATTTTCAGTACCACAGCCGAGAGCCAAAGCCAGGACTCCGACTACAATGCAATGGTTAACGGAGGTAAGAAGAAATACTCTCGCGCGTGTGTGGGCCGCAATTGTAATTAATAACTAAAGATTTATTGCTTTGAAGTGAACTGACTAACCGAGGAAGTTAATATGAAAAGTTTATTTCATTGTTCAACTTATATGTTCATGCTTTAAGATTCAGTGAGTCTAACGTTCATTAACGTAAAAAAAAAGAAAAAAAATTATACTGAAGATTAAATTGTTAAAAAGGGAGAACTTCACAAAAGCATGTAATGGTAAATCAAAATAAAAATGAAATATCATTTTTATTAAGGCCCACCACGAAAGTCGGCAACAATCAACATATTAATATATTAAATTACGACGGACGTGAGAGCATTTAAAACATGCTATAATTTTAGATCACTAGAGCTTCCGACCTATCAGTCATGTCAATTGCAGTGCTGTTAATATCCCAATGCAAGAAATATATTTCCAGCACATGACATACATTCTTCTTGCAGGTTTGTCTACGATAAACTATGGTATCGAACTGTAAAACGAGGAAACTACTTCCTTAAAACAGTGTCTCTGTGTGATACGAGCACAGTATGGCTTTCCAGAGATGTATAGCGTCCACTGGCCACATCGATCACGGTTGAGAAATTGTGCTATGCCCACATCAGTTCTATATAAAATGATCCTTAGTAACAGAGAATACCTCTTGCAAGGAAACATGTAAACTCATAGCAGCAGCGTTCGACATGTGAGCTTACAAGTAATACCGCCACTAACTTTGTAAACAGCACATCTGTCAAGCAAATGTACACACAGGGGATTGCAGGATCTCACAAAAATCTATTGCTAACTTAGTTATGCAACTGATGTATCGATTTTACACTTAAGATGCGACAGGGTAATGGAGTACATCACATTGTTTAAGGGAATGCGTCACGTTTCATCACACGTGAGATGGAAGTCTTCTGATGACCAAAAGATTTACTGTTAATGATCGCAAGTAGACACTCCTCTAAGACCCGCACAGAACAATCAGTTGTATTCGAGTCGAACGCAGGCTATGTCAAACATCTGATGTGTCCTGACGGAACATCAGGAAAAAAATTGTCACATGACATGCAGCAACTCTCCCCCCTCCCCCCCCTATCTCCCTAGAATGCACCATCAGTCTACCATTAAATCGCACCTCGTTCAACTCCATCTCAACCAACCAATCCGTCCACTCCATGCCGTCCTTCAACGCAAAGGCAAGTGAGTTTAGAGGCAGATGGTTCTCTGTCTTCCTGAAAAGGGTCAGATACAGTACTCAACTGACTAGTATCACTGTTACCTCAATAGACATCCAGTAGAATGCTGCCTCGATGGAAAAAGTCACCCATTCATTCACAAAATATCTTTTGTGCTGGGGTATATGAGTCTACAGATAGCAGTGAGAATGTTTGTGTATGTTGAAAGCAGGAAGGGTTAACATGTAATGGACAGGGTGCCACCTTAGGACCACGAGGAAGAACAATTTAGCGTTTTCCTTGTTGTTCTATCGATAGTACAGTACACAAACCGTCATCAGTGGTGTCTTTCCACGCATTACGTCCGTGGGTGTGGTATTTATTATCACACATAGTGCCGGACGGCTGACCACCATAACAGTTGCTTGAGAGAATCTTGGTATGATGCAGCACCTTCTAGAAGTGCTGATTGTAAGACTTTGTCAGATAATTTCCTAGGTCTGAGGAGAATTGAGACATATAGTCGGTGTGAGTGTAGGCATACCATAATTTTTTCAGGTGCTGTACAGATATACAAGATAACTGCACTGTCTTCGTAAAATGTGTACGTATTGCAGTATAAAGTTACTGTGGCTTATGTTGTGCAATGACCAGAGAAGATGATTATGTGTCGTACCGTGAGGGACGTATAGATTCAGCACATCGATAGCCAAAAGGTTATGAGAGAGAATTTGTACGTAAAAATTATGTATGCTATAGATACTGAGATTCGTTCCAGATCCACAGCTGTCAAATGGAGACATTACCCGTACATTGATTGGTATCAGACTTTAGCAGCAATTGAAATATTTAAATGTAGTTACACTGGTAAATATGTCCCTGGCTTCCAATATTCTTGTGAGTCTTGTATGTATTTGATGACCTGTAGACAAGTTCTGTGGGTTTAGCTGTAAAATAATTTTACCACCGAAAGTCTCGTCTGCAGCGTCATCGCGCCAACAGTAATAAACACACACATGTGCAGTCCAGAGGATGACTTGGCACGTATTTAGATAGCCATGTGACGTCAGTGTAACACCCGAAGACTTTTGACAAGCCATCGGCAGTGGAGTGAGAGTGATGGCTCACACTGGCTTGCATCCAGCGGCGGATCACAGCAGCGCGCGCCTTTGGAGCATCTGCACTCTGCAAATAGGTCTTCACTCTCATCTGGTTCCGCCAGCAAAGGTGCCTTCGTGAACACGTATTACGAGAGGCACTTCTCAGATACCAAGTATGAAAGCGACGTCGTCGCCTCGTACTTGCGGGACCCGAATGGGCACCTGTGAATCACTTGGCAGTGGGTGCTGGTGCATCTCGACTTACGGCACTGTGTGCGGTAGCCTTCTGTGCGACCCAGTGGATAGGGGACAGTGGGTGGTGCCTGCGTACATTGTTTGGGTGTCTGTTGCATTAGCCGGCTGGAATGGCCGTGCGGTTCTAGGTGCTGCAGTCTGCAGCCGAGCGACCGCTACGGTCGCAGGTTCGAATCCTGCCTCGGGCATGGATGTGTGTAATGTCCTTAGGTTAGTTAGGTTTAAGTAGTTCTAACTTCTAGGCGACTGATGACCTCAGCAGTTAAGTCGCATAGTGCTCAGAGCCATTTGAACCATTTTTCTGTTGCATTATTTTGTGAGTAGATCTTTAGGCTTTGTTATGCATTATTTGGACAGATTACAAGTTGATTTCGTGTCTGCACATCAGTGGACTGCTGTATTATTTGGGACTAGTATACATGTCTGTACTGAAATTATTTCGGTAAATTAGGAGTTGTTCATGTGCCCGCAGAGTGTTGTTTAGAAGTAGTTCACAGGTTTGTGGGCTGTGTGGAATGACCCCAAGCATATCCGAGCATGTGTTTTGTATGAGTGTGATAAATATACTATCTCAAATTTATCCATAAATAAATTGTTCCAAAATAAATAAAGTACACTCCTTCCTCTCTATAGTAGCCTGGCACAGGCTGAGTCATGTTTCCTTACAGACAGTCATCTTGGGTTATGTAATGGAATGGACGGCAGTGCTCTCTGGTGACAGAACTATGTACAAGATCCATACCTCGTGGTGACCACACTGTTTCCTGCCATTTCCCCCCACTGTCTTGGGTTACATCACGGAACAGATGGCAGTGCTGTCTGGTGGCAGTACTGTGTACTAGGTCCAGACCTCATAGTGAACACACTTTTTCCCGCCATGATCCTCCATCTTGGATAATGGTTCTTGTGTCATAAACTGATTTCATGGCTGCCATCTTGGATTGCATCACGGGACAGACGACAGCGCACTCTGGTGGTGGTACTGTGTACTAGGTCAGTTGGACTCTGGACCTTGTGGCGAACATGCTGGATGGTGGTAGTGCCTCAGATTGTTTGAAGAAAGACTGGTGCATAATTTTGACAGTTTATGGTTAGCAAGCATGTTTGCAAAGTCTTTTAGATGGAATATTATTTTGACGACTGACGAGTTGTTTGGACATACGAGTGGTTTACAGGTCTTTAGGCTGTGTGGCGCGACCACAAGCATGTCAGAGCGTATGTTCTGTATCACTGTGATATATATACTATCTTTCAAAATCTATTCCCAAATAAACTGTTCCAAAATGAATAAAGTACACTCCTTCCTCTCTCCAGCAGCCCAGCGCAGGCTGTGTCATTTTCCCACCAATCTCTAGGAAGAGGTGGCGGTCAGGTTAGTGGAGGTAGTCCAAGTGACCTACCATCCCGCCATTTTCTTGGGTTGGTAGAGGTGTGTTGCATTGTCCTGGTGAAATTTGAACTTCCCGCCATTTTCTGGGGGAGGGGAGGCGGGGTTAGGTTAGTTGAGGTAGCCCGATTGACCTATCGTCCCGCCCAAATTCAAGCTTCCCGTCAAAAGCTGCCTTCTTGGGTGACATCATATGATGTCACTGCCGCCATCTTGGATGCGTCATCGCCGCCATTTTGGATAATGGTACTTTGGGGTGACGCGAAGGTAGTCCCACTACTTTCGAGTTGAAGCATTGTTCAGCAACAATGCGTCCCACTGATGCAAACAGATGATAATCGGACAGAGCCAAGTCTGGAGAAAAAGCCGCATGCCCTAGTATTTTCCAGTTGAACGCCTGAGTCGTTTTGCCTGTCACATTTATTAGTGCCTTTTTCCATATTCCGGTCATTTTTCACATAACGCTCGATTTATATCGATCGTTTGCTGTTGGTAGCCAGCTGTGTTAACGGTTTCATCAGGTCTTATCAGCTTATAGTAGATGATCCCACCAACCACAGAGTTTTGTCTTCTTTCCAAAGCGATTTGTCTTGCAGTGGATGTCGATGGTTTGCCTGGATTCACCCATGACTTATGAGTATCTTCTTCATCCAATAAGGCTGGCAATTGAACTTTTTCGCACGTGTCCCGAGCCCGCCGTTTCTCACGTCAGAATCACCACTTTTGAATTTTTTGAACCACTCGGAACACTGTGCTTTCCCAAGAGCACGTTCGCCGAATGCCTGGACAAGCATTCGACGCGATTCTGGAGAAGTTTCTTTTCAAATGATAAGAGAAAACCCGTGATGTCCGCAAATCGTAGTTCACAGGCACAAACCTCAACATGTTTACAGGTTCGGAACATGTACCGATCCACGGAACTTGGGTTACTGTGTGTTGACATTCGTCGTCAGCCGTTACAGGAAGCAGATGGCGCTGCAGACGCGGTCTCACGGGCCCTATACTGACGGCTAACACCTTCTGTAGTGACAATCCGGTTTCATACTTCTACTCCTGGTAGCTTATGTCGACTAAGCGTTGAACATTAATGCCAGTTTGTGCATGTGGTACATTCATATTGATAACGGCGAGTATCGTCACTCGCGATGATATTTTCCAGAAAAGAATTGTCCGCGTTTATCATTTCAATCAAGTCGCGACAGGCGACTATGCGTCGTAGGCTTCATTCGTGAGTCTAGGTTTGCGGGTCAAATTTTGCATACACTTTTTCTTTCCTGAAAATATTCTGGAGAATGTACCTGACAGATGATTTAGAAATATTCCTGCTTGTGGACTAGCGACACAACCTCGACGATACATTATGGCCGCACGATCTATACTTAATACCGTCTGCTCACAACTGACTCGTCCAGTCTCATCTGTTTTCACCTCATCTGTTAGAAGAAACTTACACTGCTGTTATTACGCTAACGCCGACTGTACGCCACGGCTAGAAAATCAGAGAAATCAGACTTCATACGGAGGTCTACTGGCAGTCAAACACACAAGCCGCGAGCAGAACAGAGATAGAGAGAATGTTACTGCAAAATCATGAACCCGCCACCACACACCGCAGCGTGACTTGGAGAGTACGCATATAAATATAGGCTGTGACTAGATGCCCTTTACTGGCAATGAGGACCTTTAGTTGGGACCAAGAAGGTTAAGCTTAGCAGAGGATCTCACATACGGAAACGTACCATTAACCTCTAGACGAAAAATACTCTAAGTTCTCATGTGGTTCCTGCTGTTTTAAAAAATTTACCTTTATTCTTCTGGAAATAAGATGAATCAGCGCGCTTCATGAGTTGTCAATAAGATGCTTAACTCTTTGATCAGTTTTATCTATGGTTGACTTGATAGTCTTAGGTGCCGTGCTGGGACATTGAGGCATAGTAGTGATCAGTTGAGATGTTCAGAGAATGAGATCTGTATCGGGAATCTTGACGCAGATTTCTAGAATACTTTATTATTATGATTAAATTTGGTATATAACGCCTTCTTGTTCATGTTATCGAGGGAGAAGTTGTGGAGCAACTGTAAAGGTATATTTGTTGGCCGGCCTGAGTGGCCGAGCGATTCTAGGCGCTACAATCTGGAACCGCGCGACCGCTACGTTCGCAGGTTCGAATCCTGCCTCGGGCATGGATGTGTTTAATGTCCTTAGGTTAGTTAGTTTTAAGTAGTTCTAAGTTCTAGGGCACTGATGACCTCAGATGATAAGTCCCATAGTGCTCAGAGCCATTTGAACCTTTATATTTGTTGTTTCTTCGCAATCAAAAAATTTTGTAATTATGTTAGAGTCTTCTTTTGTTGTGCAGTTCTTCTGACAATTATCACACTTGTAATTGGTCAAAAACAGTTTTCTTTAAAGTAAAACCCACTCTCATGATTTATAGTAAAGTTTCGGATTTTTATCGTATGTGCAATGCTCCTCACGCCGCACGAAGCAACAGGTTGTTTCTGAGAAAAATGATTTAGAATAGATAGTAGCTGCCGCGCCTGATAATTTGCGTGTACTTTTGAAAACAATACTACTCCAGACACAGAAAAGCAGCATGTTGAGTAAGAGGTAAGTCACCTTTATTTCAGGGCAGATCTTACCTTGTATTCTTACGCAAATATTGTGTAAACAGGACAGTCAGATGTTGTGCTAGTAAGTGCATTAATTTTCGTTGAACAGTGTTGGTAATCCCAAACACTTATTTCCTTCCGAGCAGAGCAATAATTTATTTTTATGGATATTCCAAATCAAATATTGTACTCCATAGCACGCTACGTTCCTAATGTGTTACACTACTGGGTATTGGTTATACAGTTTTCATTGGGCACACAATCATTTTCCGTTCCCATTCAACTACACTACTGCCCATTAAAATTGCTACACCACGAAGATGACGTGCTACAGACACTAAATTTAACAGACTGGAAGAAGATGCTGTAATATGCAAACGAATAGCTTTTCAGAGCATTCACACAAGGTTGGAGCCGGTGGCGACACCTACAACGTGCTGGCATGAGGAAAGTTTCCAACGGATTTCTCATACAGAAACAGCAGTTGACCGGCGTTGCCTGCCGAAGCGTTGTTGTGATGGATGCCTCGTGTAAGGAGGAGAAATGCGTACCATCACGTTTCCGACTTTCATAAAAATCGGATTGTAGCCTATCGCAATTGCGGTTTATCGTATCGCGACATTGCTGCTCGCGTCGGTGGAGATCCAATGACTGTTAGCAGAATATGGAATCGGTGGGTTCAGGAGGGTAATACGGAACGCCGTGCTGGATCCCAACGGTCTCGTATCGCTAGCAGTCGAGCTGACAAGAATCGTATCCGCATGGCTGTAACGGATCGTGCAGCCACGTCTCGATCCCTGAGTCAACACATGGGGACGTTTGCAAGACAATAACCATCTACACGAACAGTTCGACGACGTTTGCAGCAGCATGGACTATCAGCTCGGAGACCATGGCTGCGGTTATTCTTGACGCTGCATCACAGATAGGAGTGCCTGCGATGGTGCACTCAACGACAAACCTAGGTGCACGAATGGCAAAACGTCAGTTTTTTGGATGAATCCAGGTTCTGTTTACAGCATCATGATGGTCGCATCCGTGTTTGGCGACATCGTGGTAAACGCACATTGGAAGCGTGTATTCGTCATCGCCATACTGGCGTATCACCTGACGTGATGGTGTGGAGTGCCATTGGTTACTCGTCTCGATCACCTCTTGTTCGCATTGACGGCACTTTGAACAGTGGAGGTTTTATTTCAGGTGTGTTACGACCCGTGGCTCTACCCTTCATTCGATCGCTGCGAAACCCTACTTTTCAGCAGGATAATGCACGGACGCGTGTTGCAGGTCCTGTACGGGCCTTTCTGGATACAGAAGTTGTTCGACTGCTGCCCTGGCCAGCACATTCTCCAGATCTCTCACCAATTGAAAACGTCTGGTCAATGGTGGCCGAGCAACTGGCTCGTCACAATACGCCAGTTACTACTCTTGATGAACTGTGGTATCGTGTGGAAGCTATACGGGCAGCTGTACCTGTACACGCCATCCAAGCTCTGTTTGACTCAATGCCCAGGCGTATCATGGCCGTTATTACGGGCAGAGTTGGTTGTCCTGGGTACTGATTTCTCAGAATCTATGCACCCAAATTGCGTGAAAATGTCATCACATGTCAGTTCAAGTATAATATATTTGACAAATGGATACCCGTTTATCATCTGCATTTCTTCTTGGTGTAGCAGTTTTAATGGCCTGTAGTGTACATTCATTTTCTTCATTTCAAATTTTGCATTTCGTGAAATTTAAAGTTTTATTTCCCGCTAGTGTTCACTTGCGCAACACGGAGCCAAGCAACAGTCAGATTTGTTCAACGACTGAATACGTGATCTAAAGTACGTGTTACATAAGGGGAATGTTTCCGAAATCTATTTATCTAGTTTTCTTGCATATAGGCAAAATTTTATAGAAAGCTTACAATATAACAACACACTATTGCCCAAATCGTTTGTCCAGATGATGTCAGACCACACGTGAACAACGAGGTGGTTCACCATCGTGATGAAGCCACCACAAGTTTCGACGCACATGCAGAGGCCCAGTCCGCCGTCAAGCACTCACGAGAACACGGCATCCTGAGATGTGGTAGAGTAAGGTGTGGGCCAATCACACGTGCAATCACGAACCCTGCTCAAATGTTCAGAGTGTATCGTTCCTAGAAACTTACTGGAGAGCGCATCATCTAACAAGTGACTGTTGTGTGATTTGAGAACACCTTCTTCCCTGGTGAACTTTTCTTCATCCGTGAAAGGAGCCTGCCTTGGGAAGACGGGCTTGTCCACAAAATAGTGCTACAAGTTTAGAGTGCAGAAGTGGACTCGTGTAGTAAAATCCTCCGGCTGTATCGCCAGTACCTTTTGAGCGTGGTAAGAGGGTAGCTGTTGCTCACGAAGAAAACGCCAGACTATTTGGTGACCCATATTCAGTCTTGTTCCTGTGTTTCTGGTACTCGTCGACGCGTCCTCTTCCACCTCCTGTGGAAACTCGGATGTGCGGCGCCACCTTGGAGCACCACTGACGACCCTGCTGGTGGTGAATGCACGGTTCTCCGAGGCCGACTGGTGTTGTTGTTGTCGTGGTCTTCAGTCCTGAGACTGGTTTAACGCAGCTCTCCATGCTACTCTATCCTGTGTAAGCCTCTTCATCTCCCAGTAGCTACTGCAACCTACATCCTTCTGAATCTGTTTAGTGTGTTCATCTCTTGGTCTCCCTCTACGATTTTTACCCTCCACGCTGCTCTCCAATACTAAACTGGTGATCCCTTGATGCCTCAGAACATGTCCTACCAACCGATCCCTTCTTCTAGTCAAGTTGAGCCACAAACTCCTCTTTTCCCCAATTCTGTTCAATACCTCCTCATTAGTTATGTGATATACTCATCTAATCTTCAGCATTCTTCTGTAGCACCACATTTTGAAAGCTTCTATTCTCTTCTTGTCCAAACTGTTTATCGTCCATGTTTCACTTACATACATGGCTGCACTCCATACAAATACTTACAGAAACGACTTTCTGACACTTAAATCTATACTCGATGTTAACAAATTTCTCTTCTTCAGAAACGCTTTCCTTGCCATTGCCAGTCTACATTTTATATCCTCTCTGCTTCGACCATCGTCAGTTTTTTGCTCCCCAAATAGCAAAACTCCTATACTACTTTAAGTGTCTCATTTCCTAATCTAATTCTCTCAGCATCACCCGACTTAATTCGACTACATTCCATTATCCTCGTTTTGCTTTTGTTGATGTTCATCTAATATCCTCCTTCCAAGACACTGTCCATTCCGTTCAACTGCTCTTACAAGTCCTTTGCTGTGTCTGACAGAATTACATGTCATCGGCGAACCTCAAAGTTCTTATTTCTTCTCCATGTATTTTAATACCTACTCCGAAATTTCCTTTTATTACCTTTACTGCCTGCTCAATATACAGATTGAATAACATCGGGGAGAGGCTACAACCCTGTCTCACCCCCTTCCCAACCACTGCTTCCCTTTCATGCCCCTCGACTCTTATAACTGCCACCTGGTTTCTGTAGAAATTATAAATAGCCTTTCGGGCCCTGGTTTTTGCCCCTGCCACCCAGTGGTACACCGTTGGAAAGACGGAGTACGAAGGTGTCTGGCGGTGTGGAAAATGCTCTGCATGCAACTACAATGGCCGTCTCAGCGCACCAAGATTTTCCGTACAATAACACGGTGTCGGAGTCTTCAGTAAACACGTAGTTCACCGTGTCACCAATAACATGCTAATACTGTAGTTAATGATCACTACAGCACAGTCGTGCATTATGAACAAAGGCCACAAACACAACATCAGGTACAAACCTCAATGTTAGTCTGAGCAGTGCCGCTGACACACTGTTTTTTCTTACACTGCGAAAATCCCGTAACTTACTGACATGGGTGTACTTTTCATCTTCACCCTCCCGAAAAGGTTCGTTTAATGCTGCACTTTACTCTGATTCAGTGCATTGCTCGCGCTCGGGGCACAGGCGGGTGCGTTACGTGTGGGAGAGACAGAATGTAGCCTGCTTGTCACAGCTGTTGTACGGCCTCTGGATCGTTGTTTAAAGACGAATCCCGTTCCCGAATGGTGGATTGTTCTTTAAGGACGGGTCTCGTCGCCGAAGGCGAGGAAGAACGTCCCGCACAAAGGCCGTGGAGCGCCCTCAGCCGGCTAACAGCAACCACCGACCCCCTCGGCCCCCTACCCTTCTCCGCCAGACCCCTCCGCTGCCACTCTTGTTAGCGAAGCAGACAGTCTCGAGACCCGAGCAACGACACAAGACGCCTAACGACAGCCGCAGTAGTCGGCCGCTCCCATAGCAAAGAGCCGCTAATTCTGCCCCTCCCAGAGTACTGTTAAGCTCTGTCTCCCCGCTTCGCTTCAAGCTAGGCCTCTCTCGGTCAAATCTAGTGAGGCTAGTACCGATTCCGGATGCAAAATAACTTTAAAGAATATGAAGCAGGCAGAAAGGAATACAAACGTCTCAAAAATGAGATAGACAAGAAGTGCAAAATCGATAAGCAGGGATGGCTAGAGAACAAATAAAAGGACGTAGAGGCTTATATCACTAGGGGTAAGATAGATACTGCCTACAGGAAAATTAAAGAGACCTTTGGAGAAATGGTGGCAACGGCCTTTCCGCGGTGGTTACACCGGTTCCCGTGAGATCACCGAAGTTAAGCGCTGTCGGGCGTGGTCGGCACTTGGATGCGTGACCATCCAGCCGCCATGCGCTGTTGCCATTTTTCGTGGTGCACTCAGCCTCGTGATGCCAATTGTGGAGCTACTCTACCGGATAGTAGCGGCTCCGGTCAAAGAAAACCATCACAACGGCCGGGAGAGCGGTGTGCTGACCACACGCCCCTCCTATCCGCATCCTCCTCTGAGGATGATACAGCGGTCGGATGGTCCCGATGGGCCACTTGTGGTCTGAAGACGGAGTGCTTGGAGAAATGGGAACCACATGTATGAATATCAAGAGCTCAGGCGGAAACCCAGTTCTAAGCAAAGAAGGGAAAGCAGAAAGGTGGAAGGAGTATATAGAGGGTCTATACAATGACGATGCACTTGAGGACAATAGTATGGAAATGGATGAGGATGTAGATGAAGATGAGATAGGAGATACGATACTGCGTGAAGAGTTTGACAGAACACTGAAAGACCTAAGTCGAAACAAGGCCCCGGGAGTAGACAACATTCCATTAGAATTACTGACAGCCTTGGGAGAACCAGTTCTGACAAAACTCTACCACCTGGTGCGCAAGATGTACGAGACAGGCGAAATATCCTCAGACTTCAAGAAGCATATAATAATTCCAATCCAAAAGAATGCAGGTGTTGACAGATGTGAAAATTACCGATCTACCAGTTTAATAAATCACAGCTGCAAAATACTAACGCGAATTCTTTACAGACGAATGGAAGAACTGGTAGAAGCCGACCTCGGGGAAGATCAATTTGGATTCCGTAGAAATATTGGAACACGTGAGGCAATACTGACCCAACGGCCTATCTTAAAAAATGGTTCAAATGGCTCTGAGCACTATGGGACTTAACATCTATGGTCATCAGTCCCCTATAACTTAGAACTACTTAAACCTAACTAACGTAAGGACATCACACAACACCCAGCCATCACGAGGCAGAGAAAATCCCTGACCCCGCCGGAAATCGAACCCGGGAATCCGGGTGACTTATCTTAGAAAATAGGGCAAGGAAAGGCAAACCTACGTTTCTAGCATTTGTAGACATAGAAAAAGCTCTTGACCATGTTGACCGGAATACTCTCTTTCAAATTCTGAAGGCTGCACGTGTAAAATACAGGGAGCGAAAGGCTATTTACAATTTGTACAGAAACCAGATGGCAGTTGTTAGAGTCGAGGGACATGAAAGGGAAGCAGTGGTTGGGAAAGGAGTGAGACGGAGTTGTAGCCTCTCCCCGATGTTATTCAATCTGTATATTGAACAAGCAGTAAAGGAAACAAAAGAAAATTTCGGAGTATGTATTTAAATCCATGGAGAAGAAATAAAAACTTTGAGGTCCGCCGATGACATTGTAATTCCGTCTGAGACAGCAAAGGACTTGGAAGAGCAGTTCAACGGAATGAACAGTGTCTTGAAAGTCGGGTATAAGATAAACATCAACAAAAGCAAAACGAGTATAGACTTAAGTGTCAGGAAGTCGTTTCTAAAAGTATTTGTATGGAGTGTAGCCATGTATGGAAGTGAGGCATGGACGAATTAAGTCGGGCGATGCTGAGGGAATTAGATTAGGAAGTGAGACACTTAAAGTAGTAAAGGAGTTTTGCTATTTGGGGAGCAAAATAACTGATGATGGTCGAAGTAGAGAGGATATAAAATGTAGACTGGCAATGACAAGGAATGCGTTTCTGAAGAAGAGAAATTTGCTAACACCGAGTATAGATTTCAGTGTCAGGAAGTCGTTTCTGAAAGTATTTGTATGGAGCGTAGCCATGTATAGAAGTGAGGCATGGACGATAAATAGTTTGGACAAGAATAGAATAGAAGCTTTCGAAATGTGGTGCTACAGAAGAATGCTGAAGATTAGATGGGGAAATCATATCACAAATGAGGAGGTATTGAAGAGAATTGGGGAGAAGAGGAATTTGTGGCACAACTTGACTAGGAGAAGGGATCGGTTGGTAGGACATGTTCTGAGGTATCAAGGGATGACCAATTTAGTATTGGAGGGCAGCGTGGATGGTAAAAATCGTAGAGGGAGACCAAGAGATGAATACACTAAGTAGATTCAGAAGGATGTAGGTTGCAGTAGGTACTGGGAGATGAAGAAGGTTGCACAAGATAGAGTAGCATGAAGCGCTGCATCAAACCAGTCTCAGGGCTGAAGACCACAACAACAACAAATATCAATAGCAGGTCAAATATGGTTAACGAATCCGTAACAAACTTTCACTTTGCTTCGGTATGTGTGCCGATTCTAAACTTCCCACAGACGGACTGTGGTTAGAATATGGGAACTTTGGCTTTCGTGGGCAAGTCTTCCGCTGTCCGAGCTCTTTAATCTATTAGGAAGCTTAAAATCAACGTACACTCAGCTGCTGAGTAAAATTCATTCTAGAAAGAATCCTATAGGCCATAGAGGGCGAGACCAACGACACAGGGGCCATTAGTGGAACAATACCAAACAGTTTGTGTACGGCATTAAATGAGGAGTTTAGGTAGGCCTACCTAATCGAAATAAAGGGTGACACTTGGAAAATGAACGGTTTTGAACTGCATAATACTGAGAGCGTGGTGGTGGGAAAAGGTCGTGGTTGGGGTAATTCTTCTCCACACAAGACGAGATTTCAGTTACAATGGAGCAATGTAACTTTTAACATCGTTTGCTAGTCTGTAACAGTTTCGTTAGAAGTGTTGAGCCTGTTACGGCTGCGCAGCGAATGTTTCGCATACGAATCAGTATCGGTCGAAAACAGAACCGCCAATAAATAAGCCCTGCTTTACTGGGCTGCTGACCATCTACACACGATTCGCTATCGTCTTTTACACTTTGAAAAAAATCACAGTCTGGTGTGTTCTTCGCTCTTTCGGCATTACTGAACGTTAATTTTTCGAAGGTAATGGAGCAACAGTCACTGTTAATTCGGCTCGATAATTCACATGCTTCAAATGTTCTTGAAACCGGAATTGAGAAGACGAAGAATCCCTTTAAAAGACGTTTGGTTCCAACAGGATGCGCTGCGTCAAAAACCACAAACACTTCAATGGCAGTTCTTGGACGCTTGTTTCGTGAACACACACACACACACACACATATATATATATATATATATATATATATATATATATATATATATATATATATATATATATAAGCAATGTTTTTTTCCCTCCCAGACCAGTGTGTGACATTTTTCTGTGTGTATACCTCCGGGGCCGGGTCTGTAATCACGAACCACGAAGTTGGGACCATTCGAAGAATGCAGTGCTTTAA
This sequence comes from Schistocerca serialis cubense, assembly GCF_023864345.2. Taxonomy (NCBI): domain Eukaryota; kingdom Metazoa; phylum Arthropoda; class Insecta; order Orthoptera; family Acrididae; genus Schistocerca; species Schistocerca serialis. The sequence goes on along the minus strand of NC_064642.1, from coordinate 790,494,105 downwards.
GAAGCTCCTGCCATCACTGCAGAGATATTAGTCCGTGTTATGAGAAATTTGGAGAAGAGACTTGAATCGTACATTCGAAGTGATGGACCTCACCTCGACGACATTAGTTTTCACTAGTAAGTGTGGCCTACGTTAAATTACAGGTAAGGACCTCTGATTTAAAATCAATAAACATAGGTCAATTTTAAAATTTCACATGTATTCTATATTTAGAAATTGTACATCTTCCGTGTCTCACCCTGGAGTTCAGCAGTTCGTCTGCTTTTAAAGTCGTACTATCAGAGTTCATCGTAAACAGGCTATCATCGTCGAGGCATCGTAGAAATTCTGGATGACCGATTTTCGCTCGTGCTCCCTCCTTGTGAGTTACGGTGTACTCAGATGCTTCATTAACAACACACCGTCATCCATTGTTAGACCGGAAAGGTTGGCAACTGTTCCAACAAGACGACTCCCGACCGCTGCCGACAATGCCCATTTGTTGCAGCGAAACTGTCTTCACCTCTTTGTTTTTGTTTGTTGCTCGCTTACGTCATGTGCAGTAATTACGCGTAATTAGTACAGTCTTTTAACTTCTGAGTATTATTCAACAAGGCTAGTGCGTCGAAGAAACATAAAGTGCAAGACAAGTGTAACAGAGAATTTTAAAATTAGTGTAATGAAAAATATGGCTTGATTAGTAAAGGCAAAAATGTGGTGTGTGTTTTATATTCCGGGACAGTGGTATGCAGATCTTCGTCCGTAAAACGGCACGATGTAACAAATGAGAAGTTTCTTTGTCAAAATAGCGTACTGGACAAAAGTAGTTCGCTGCACATACTGATAAAGACAGGAATTGACAGTCGACATCTATGTTGTTAGCATAGATAGTAGCACCAGTACCTCGAAGTTACTCGACTACAAATGTCATTACCTCGCACAATAAAAGACAGTATCCTAAAACTTTCGACAAGTGGAAAATAACAATAAAAATGTGGCATAAAGCCTCTGCTTATACAATGAGGTGACAAAAGTAACGAAATATCTCCTAATATTGTGTCGAACCTCCTTTTGTCCGGCCTAGTGCAGGAGATTCACGCGGCTTGGACTCAACAAGTCTTTGGAAGCACCTTGCTGAAATATTAAATCATGCTGCCTCTGCAGCTAACGATAACTGCGAAAGAGATGCTGGTGCAAGATTTTGTGCACAAACTGACCTGTCGATTGTGTCCCATAAATACTAGATGGGATTCACGATGAGCGATCTGGGTGAACAAATCATTAGCTCGAATCGGCCAGAATGTTCTTCAAATAAATCGCAAACAACTGTAGCAGGATGCGTCGTGCACTGTCACCCATAAGAATTCCATTGTTTAGGAACATGAAGTCCACGAATACCTGCAGATGATCTTCAAGAGGTTCAGTTGGATCAGAGGACCCAGTAAATTCCATGTAAACACAGCCGATGCAATTATGGAGTGACGAACACCTTGTACAGTGCCTTGTTGACAACTTGGATCCGTAGCTTCGTAGGCTCCGCATCACACTCGAACCATACAGTCAGCGCTTGCCAAAAACTGAAATCGGGCCTCATCTAATCAGGCCACGGTTCTCCAGTCGTCTGTGGTTCAACCCATATGATCCTGAGCCCAGGAGAAGCGCCACATGCGGTGTTGTGCTGTTACCAAAAGCAGTCTCGTCGGTCGTCTGCTGCCATGGACGCCAAATTTCGCCGCAGAGTCCTAACGGATACGTTCATCATACTTCCAACATTCATTTCTGCCCTCACTTCACGCAGTGTTGCTTGTCTATTAGGACTGATAACTCTACGCAAATGCCGCTGTTCTCGGTCGTTACGCGAAGGCCGTCAGCCAATGTGTGTCTGTGGTCACAGGTAATACTTGAAATTAGGTATGCTCGAAACGCACTTGACACTGAATTCTCTAATGGTTTCCGAAATGGAATATCCCATGCTTCTAGCTCTGACTACCATTCCGTGCTGCCACAATCACGTCGGAAATCTTTTCACACAAATCAGCTGATAACAAATGATAGCTCCGCCAATACACTGCTCTTTTTTACCTTGTGTACGTGATACTACTGCCATCTGTATATCTTTACAATATTTCCGTCTATCTATGTCTATGAGTCATTGTTTTCTGAAATGAATAATATTAAAGACTCACTAAGAAACCTTTTATTGCATGACTCGAATTCATCTTACATTCTGCAAATAGTTACAAAATACGTACCTAAAACAAATTAGGGTATTTGCCACCGAAATTGCAACAGCGGAAATCAAATTAATTTTTTTTATTCAGATAAACTAAGAATGTTCATTTTATGATTTCTGTGTGAAAGGTCTATTTCTGGTTGCAAGCAGAGTATTTCTATGGAATTATTTAGAGTTTTCTTATTAATCAGTAGAGCCCAATTATCTGTGTAGTATCAAATCTTCAAATATACATATATGCACGCATTCATATATTATCATATGTAGAGTTGCACAAAAAAGAGTAATAAGCAGTATCAAAATTAATTTCTTTAGTTCTTCGGATTGCCTGCCATGGTCATTAAGAGGACACTACCTATCCTACATATGTTTCATATCTGTTTTAGATGATCTTTGACGTTTCAGTTGAAAGAGTCCCTGTGCATGTGCAGATGTAATTGGTTTACTAGCAATACAGTTACCAATTTACAGACAAATCCTTTTACACTCTAACTGTCCACGATGTATATATTGTTTGCCTCGCATAGAGTTTCCACATCTCCATAACGAGGTTGCAAAAGTGCTACAATATTTCCATCAACATATGTGTATAGAAGGACATTTTTGTTTACAAAAATAAATAAGTAACAACTGCAAGGTAACCTGAGTGCGAATATCAGTTTCATTGTCTGTGTGTCTCCATATTCTGACGGTTTGCATTACATAGAAATTATATTATGTCTTCAGCACACCGAAAATTATCAAATAATACTGAAGATTTGTTTCGTTTGTGACTTATGCTGTTGAGAACTATGAAATATGAAACCAAGTCGTATGTGTAGCGACTTCATTGGTATCTAAACGTACAGAAGGTAACAGTGTCCCCTTCTTCACCTTCCTCTTGCTCAGACAGTGTGGAGTGGTGGTGGGGGAGTGTGCAACCCTGTTGGGTGCTGTGGCATGTGCAGTGAGCCAGGACACCACAGTTATTTGTAATATTTCTTTTATGCATTGTACATGTAAAGCTTAGTTTGTATGTTTGTGTGTGTGCATATATGTGTGTGGATGTAGCCTGCATATTATGTGAGAATAGTTTGACCTGTCAAATCAACCTGCTTTGCAGGGCAGCCAACATTTGAGGAACGAGAAGCAGTTTTCTGGATGCCAACATGTAGGCTGCGCTGCATGAGCGCTGTATTGTGTTGGAGTAGTGTCAGGTTGCTTTACCAACCTGCTTTGCATAGAAGCTGTTCATCAGGAGCAAACAAATGATTTTCAAGCCCCTGAAATGTAGCCTGTCCCACATGACATATGTGTTGTGGAAGTAGTATAAGCCTGCTTTACTGAACTGTATTGCAGGGGCTACACATGCCGATAAGCATAGCTAGGGACAGTGAAGGGGAGGAGGAAATGGGCAGCAAGGGGGATGGAGGAGAGACCATAACGCAAGTGGAGAGTGTAGATGGGTGGTGGGCAGGCGGGAAGGAAGAGAGGTAGGCGGAGTTAGAAAAAGAAAGGGAAAAGAGAATATAGTCACAGAGAGTTGGGAAGAAGATATGGTATGGTCAGAGAGAGGAGATTATGAAGAGCTGGGAGGATGAGGTGGACAGAAAGATGGAGGAAGGGGAGGACACAGAGAGAGATTGGAGGAGGTGGGTATGACATACGTGTTTATCGAATATGTGGGTGAAGGTGCGTGGAAAAGGCTAGTGCACGATAAAAGAATTATGTAATGTAATGCTCTGGAGTCAGTATTCAGGGCTCAATGAAGCCACTTCATGGTGACCACAGAGACAAGTAAACACTTCGTAAGGGATTACAGCAACGTTAGTCAGAAAAGTATTACTGATTTCATATTTTACTGTGCAGGGAGTAAGTTATGGTGGAATATTCAGGACTGAAATGACGATAGTGTGCTGTAAGGACGACAATTTGTATATGTGAAATTGCAAAGTTATTTGGAGATTATGTCAAGAATTTTACTTGACCGATTCACAACCTACTAAAATCACTCTCATGAAACGTGTAGTTACCCTCTACTGGTAGAAATAGAGATACACTGTGCGACAAAAGTTATGAGAGACCGCCTAACTTCGTGTCGGTCCTGCTTTTGCTCGGTGTGGCGCAGTAACTCGAAGTGGCATGGGCCCAGAAAGTCGTTGGAAATACCCTGAAGAAATACGGAGCCAGGCTGCCTCTATAGCCCTCCAAAATTGCGAAAGTGTTGCCGGTGCAGGATTTTGTGCATGAACTGACCTCTCGATTACGTTCCGTAAATGTTCGATGGGATTCATGTCGGGCGATCTGGTTGGCTGGACCACGCGTTACAATTGTCCAGAATATTCTTCAAACCAATGTTGGGCAGTTATCTTTTCAAATTGTGATTGATTATTCAAGACAAATTTTATTTGCGAATGTGTGTACTGTGGCGGCGCAGTTACAATGCCAATCTCCTTGAAGAGGTACCTACATGACATCCTTGCGCGAAAACCACATATTATTCTTACTCCTCGCTTTTGTGTATTCAGAACTTTCTTTATAAGTTATCACGCAAAATTGTTCAGCACAAAATTATTGAGTCGACTTACGCAAAATATCTCAGGACGTTGATACGTTTGTTTCCAGGAGCAGCAATTATACGAAGAGCAAAAGTAACTGAACTTAATTGTTTGAGAAGCTCAGTAATATGCTTTTCCAGTTCAAGATTTTGTCAGGACGTACAGCCAAAACTTTGGTGCATTCTACGCTATTAACTGACCACTGCTCAAGTGCTACATCAATTGTCGGTATGTCGGTATGTCTCTACATGTTCTACAGAACTGAATGTAGTTTTTATAAAAAAAAAGTATTTAGAGTCCATTTTCAGAGGACAACCTAATGGCTTTTTGGAAAATAACATTTACCGAGTATTCTGTTTGTTTCTCTCTAATGGGATTTTATGTTGTAACGCAAGTATTGTCTGCAAAAATTATTAATTTTGGTTGCACAATGAAGAAAAGTAAGTCTTCCGGCCCAGGGGTTTGGAATACTGTATATTATGTTCGAACATTATGAATTATCTGAAAGACAACGGTGTACTGACACACAGTCAACAAGGATTTAGAAAACATCGTTTTTGTGAAGCACAATTAGCCCTTCACTCATGCGAAGTGCTGAGTGCTATCAACAAAGGATTTCAAACTGATTCCATATTTCTAGATCTCCGGAAGGCTTTCGACACCGTACCCAACAAGCAGCTTGTAATCACACTGCGTACTTAAGAAATACAGTCTCAGTTATGTGACTGGATTAGTGATTTCCTGTCAGAGAGGTCACAGTTCATGGTAACTGACGGACAGCCACAGAGTAAAACAGAATCGATTTTTGGCGTCCCCCTAGGCAGTGTTATACGCCCTCTGCCGTTCCTTATCTATATAAACGATTTAGGAGACAATCTGAGGAGCCGTCTTAGGTTGTTTGCAGATTATGCTGTCGTTTATCGTCTAGTAAAGTCATCAGAAGCAATTGTACAAAAGATTTAGAAAATTGCAAATTGACCCTAAATAACGAAAAGTGTGTGGTCATCCACGTGAGTGCTTATAGGAATCCGTTTAACTTCGGTTACACGATAAATCAATCAAATTTGAGTCTGTAAATTCAACTAAATATCTAAGAATTAGAATTATGAGAAACTTACATTGAAAAGAACACATAGAAAATGTTGTGGGGAAGGGGAACCAAAGACTATGTTTAAATGGCAGAACACTTAGAAGCTGCAACAGATCTACTGAAGAGCCTTCCTACACTATGCTTGTCCGTTCTCTTGTGGAGTATTCCTGCGCGGTGTGAGATCCTTACCAGACAGGATTCACGGAGTAAATCGAGAAATTCCAAAATAGGGCTTCTAAAGTTTTGTGTTATCGGGAAACAGGGGAGACAGAGGCTCGGATATGGTAGAAGATTTAGGATAGATATAATTAAAGCAAAGGCGTTTCCCGTTGTGGCGGGATATTCTCACGAAATTACAGTCACCAGTTTCTCCTCAGAATGCGAAAATATTTTGTTGACGCTGACTACATAGGTATACATGATCATCATAATAATATCACGGAAATGAGAGCTCACAAAGAAAGGGATTGGTGTGCGGTTTTTCCGTGGACTCTTCAAGAGTGGAAGACTAGAGCATTATTGTGAAAGTGGTTCGATGAACCCTGTGCCAGGCTCTTAAGTATGTAGCCATGTAGATGTAGAGTAGCCATGTAGATGTAGAGCTAGGTCATTCGCATACATAATGAATAGGAATGCACCCAAAAGTGAACCCTGAGGGATTCCTTTTGTGATTCTTTTTTTTTCCACCAGTCACTAAAATTTTCTATCTTTATGAGTTTTCCTGAATTATTCAGCACACAGTTTTGCATTCAGTTCGTTACATATGATTGAAAGTAGTTGTGTGTGAAGCCATCAGTTCCACAAAACCTGAGTTTTTCCAAGAGTGTAACATGATCTACAAAATAAAACTCCCTGTACAGATAAAAAAAATCTAGCTGGCGACATATTACTGTTTGAGGCTTGTATCATCTGATGAGAGAATGATAAACAGCATTTTCGGTCGATAACCCTTCTGGAATCGAAACTGTGGTATGCTAAGTAAATTATTTCCTCTTGAGTGTGCAAGAACTCTTGAGTAAATAATATTTTCGAATGTTTTGGAAAAAGATGTCAATAAGGAAACAGGATGATAATTGTTTGAGTGTGGTTTAACAAATACATATTTTAACCTGTCAGGGAAAATTCTCTGTGCCAGTGATGCATTGAATATATCATAGAGGACATTACTTATGAAGCTGGAACAGCTTTCCATTCTTCTCTTTGAAATTCCATCAAGTCCACATGAGCTTTTTCTTTTTAGAATTTCTATAATAATATTAATTTCAGTGAAGGATGTTGCTAAAATCCTTTAACTGCAACACTTAATCCTCTTTCTGCTGCTAAATTTAGAAAGTGATACTTAAAAGTACGTACAACTTTTGAATTATTAGTCATAACTTTGTCATTTATTTTAGTTGTTATGATATCTAGCACACTGACTGGCTGTCCTCTCTCCTGTCTCAGTATGCCACATATACTTTTAAACTTATTTTCTGCATTATTTATTACTGCCAGGACACGCACACTTCTGCCCATTTTAGTGACTTTCCTTAAAATACTACAGTATTTTTTGTAGTATGCAAGTAACATAAAATCTTGACTTACTCTGTCCTTTACACAAATTTCAGTCTTGTTCTTACATGAGATTTCAATTCACTTAGTTATTCACACCTTACGTATTTGTTTTTTTATCTTTTTTTAATGGCTCTTCCAGGTAATTTTTTAGGAAAGAAATTTTCAAATATTGACATAAATTTACTATAGATTAAATTGAATTTGACATTAACATGTCTTTCTCCCTATACCTCACCCTGCACTACCCCTTTCAGCTCCCTCTTAAAATGTTGCATCCTGTTCTCACTAATAACACTCACTGCTTTGTGTGGACCTGCATCATGGTTGTATGTTGGTATACTGTTTACTTCCATTAATTTTGCTTCATGATCAGATACTCCATAAACAGTCTGGTACACATTAATTATTTCAGCCTCAGGACTGTCAATCAGTGTCCTATTATTTTGCTGCTGGAAAATTGAGTTCTGAAATTAGACTGAAACACCTGAATAACAATTCTAGTTCTTTTTACCTGTCCGTATCTTTTAAGAAATGTACACTGAAATACCCACAAACTGCTGACTGGTTCGTCCTTTGTGACAGGTCCCTCAATAATACTTCTAAATTTATCATTAATAGCTGAAAGTTTCCCATAGAGGATCTGTAGACTGTTACAATTATCGGAGAAAATTCTCCAGTAACAACTCACAAGCGCCTACTTCTAGGTACTGATCAACAGAGAAACTATTTGTCTCAATATTTTCGACTTTGTGTTGCAACAATGGTCGTCTTTCCTCTTAACTGGCGTTTTGATTTCATATGGCCAAAGATCATCTGCATGAACGATCGTAGGGTCAAGACTTCTCAGAATTACGTGTAGGATATCTTAGATCAATATTTCCGAGAAGAATCGACAAGGACGAATTCGAAGGCAAAACAGATAATGGAAAGCTTATAAGAGCGACAGGAAATATGAGTTGACTAATAGGATCAAGGGGTTCCATCGAATCAACCGTATGCGAGACGTTTTTTTTAAATGCATGATACGGAAATAACTCATTTCACATGTATGGAGGCAGGCTGTTTATAAAAAAATCTTCTATTTAACGGGTAGCAGATAATGTGCAATTGATGATTTGAAGGACAGAAGTAGTAGTAATTCGTAATATCAACTGGGAGATATTCTAAGAGGTTGAGGCTCAACAGAAATAAAAAGAAAAGAATGTATGGTTTAGCAGGATACCAAATGGAGGGCGTTAATGAGAAATTAAGGGTTGAGAATAAGTTGTGACTGACGAAGATGTAGACAGAGAGAGAAAGGATGAGACAGAGATGGTTGAGGGGATGACCGTGCGTTTGAGGTGCGAAGCTTTAAGGAGTGAAACGATGTCTGCAGGAATGCAGTAAGAAAACTTCGTGTTTATTCTTTTGCGACTCGAATGAGAAATGGTTTTTTTTATAACCAATTTGTAGTAATTGTGAGCGAATACAATGTTGCCGCCAGAAACGTAGGGTGAACGTTTGTGTCTGATGTCTGAGAACAGGTGGTGCCGTTGTCGTCGTACTGCTGTTCATCTCGAATGATATAAAGTGAGACTGTCCTGTAATTGCTGTAGGTTTTATGCACTCAAAAATGAGATTACAGTGTGATACACTCCACTGCGTCATGGCGACATAGGTGTCAGACAACAGAATTAACTCAATAAAGTCATTTTGGGTGTCAAGCTTCATCATTACAAAACACTAAGAAAACTAAAATGCCGACGTTGCAGTCGACTTCGCAGAGGTTCACTTCACGACGACCAACTGCTGGTTATGGTGATGCTATTCCCCCATGTAGTGTTTTGTTTCCGTAGTCATGTGGTCATCGATGCCACATTCATGGATGCCACTGGGCAACGAGAAGTAAAAATTGCTGTGGAGGAATGGCTGTGTGGTAGGATGTTGTATGTATTATTATGGCAGGTGCTTGGTAGGCAACAGTGAATCGGTAGCTCATACCCAGGATAGTGATGCCGCAGAGCAGTGCTCTTGCGGCCGATTGTGTATAGCAGGGATGTCAACCCGTGTACCGCAGCTCACATGCGATTAAAGCAAGCATCAATGCGCCCCAAGAAGTGCGCATCTATCACATGATCGATGGAAAAAAGATGCATAAAATTGCGTTTATGTAAAGTTATGGTAAGTTGGATATTTTCAATCTGGAACTCCCGTTACAAGATGCTATTTCCTCGTTGGTCGAGGCCGCGTTTTGCTCACCAGTTATCGTTACTGTTAAGTATATTGTGTGCTTGACCCAACGGTTGCCAGGATTCTTTAAAATTTATAGGTCGGTAACATTCCTCGTAGTTGATTTGTTGTGTTGTCCCCGTCACACTATAGAGTACAGACTTTTCGTGCACTGACCTAAGGCCTGCCACCAATCAGTACTGCTGTGTGGTCCAGCTCAGAGACAAAGAGAGAGTGCGTTAAGTAAATGAAATCAATACCCTTGACATAAGGTTCGAGTTATTCAGAAAATTACCCTCCGTTTGATATGCATCTTCAATTGATTAAATTCTTGTTTCAAAAGTCTTCATAACTGATCTTTAATTATTCACAATCTGATTTTCAAACCACCATCAGTTTGCCTTACCAGCGGACTACGGGCCCGTGGGGCGGACGAACTTTGGCTCTGAGCACTATGGGACTCAACTGCTGAGGTCATTAGTCCCCTAGAACTTAGAACTAGTTAAACCGAACTAACCTAAGGACATCACAAACATCCATGCACGAGGCAGGATTCGAACCTGCGACTGTAGCGGTCTTGCGGTTCCAGACTGCAGCGCCTTTAACCGCACGGCCACTTCGGCCGGCGCGGACGAACTTTCTGTGTCCTAATTTGATTATCTCCACAATATCGCATGAAGACGAATATTGGCAGAGCCTAGCCAGCCGTTAGTTTAAAGTTCAGGCCACGGCTACTTGCCGATGAAGGACACGAGAGCATCTACTGTTTTCGTGGAACTTGCCGCCAATTCATTCAGCAATCCGCACCCGTGGGCCGTGGCTTCTGACCGCTGCACAGCGGAGCTAAGGGTACTAGCAGCGCTGGTTAGGTTGGCTATTCTGCCCTTTTCTTGAATGTCGAGGGCTCCTCGGCCAAAAAAGTGAGGAGAGACGCCATGATCGCTCAGTTGTGACTGGTTGATCGAGATGAACGGAGGTGACCAGTTACGACAGTCGTGATTTCGGGGCCAGACGCCATCTTAACGTTGATGAGCACGCCTTGTGCACTGTTTGTCGCCACGGGCTGTACGGCTCGCGAGTTAACAGATACCTAACATCGCTCCAAGTTCACATTTACTAGCGTTCGTAGTTCTGCTGGTAATCGTTCTGTGTGCAACAGACAGGCTGCTGCTTGAGATGATACCAGACTAGTTGTCTGAAGTGCCCTGCCCGGGTTTCCGTTACCATTCATGCTAGTGAACGAAGTTCTCCAAGTTTTCTCTCCTCGCAGTCTCTCATAGTTCAAGGGCTGGACTGTTTTAATTCAGCGTTGTTCATACGATAGATGATTTACATTTTATGTTCTTGTCCTGCAGTAAGGAGCACTAGGACCCGGACTCCGTAAATTTACGGAACTTATACTCGTGTATTTCTTTTTTTTAATTTGGGCTGGAGACCCTCCGTGCCCACAACGGCATGATGGTCAACACTTCTTGATGTATTCGAGGCCAGGATAATATTGGGTGACAAGGGGGATGCTTCTGTGTGGTCTGGGGGTAGGAACATTGTTGTTGGACGGGGATGTGACTTCCTCAAGTAAAGCCCTGAAATGAAATCATCCATTGACAATATTCTCCCAACACCACCCAGAGTTGCCTTTCGTCGCCCCCCTAACCTCCGTAACATCCTTGTCAAACCCTACAATATTCTCAGACCACCTTCTCTACCAAGCGGTTCCGACCCCTGTAACTGACCCCGCTGCGAAACCTGCGCCATGCATCCCCCCACAACCACGTACTCCAGCCCCGCTACTGGTAAAACGTACCCAATTCATGGCATGGCCACATGTGAAACAACACATGTCATTTATCAGCTGACTGCACAGCCTTTTACATTGGTATGACAGCTAAGCTGGCTGAGCGCATGAACGGGCACAGACGAACTGTCCGCCTAGGAGATGTCCAATACCCAGATACCCAGAAGCAGAGCATGCCCTCTACCATAATTATAGGGACCTAGGAACCTGCTACACCGTACGTGCCGTTTGGCTTCTCTCACCCAACACCAATCCCTCGGAACTGCAGAGATGGGAACTTGCACTCCAACACATCCTTTCATCCCGCCATCCCCCTGGACTGAACCTACGTTAACCAACCTCACTCCCATTTACTCTTTCCCTTTACTCTTTAGCCATTCACACATCTTTTCATCCTACATGTTGTGTTTATCTTTATACTATATACCTCTTTACTTCTGTATGCATCCTCTATGGTTTGAAGCTGGCACAGTACTTACAGTAGAATATCTTTGGCTTTCCTCTGACACCCATGCCTCCATCTTAGCTACCCTCCCTGTTTACCTTTCCCCTGTTGCTTCATAACCTGCCCTTCTTCCCTTTTTTTCCCCTCTCTCCTCCCTGACGAAGAAACAAAGTTCCGAAAGCTAGAATACGTAAATTTTCTGTTCTGTTTTGCGTATCTATCGGCAGTACTGAGCTGAGGTAAGTATTGGCCAACCCATCTTTTTGTTAGTATTTGTTAACCATTAATATGCGCTCATCTGGAGGTAAGTTGGGTTCAAAGTTTCACTAAGGGTAGCAATTTGAAGGGCAGAGGAAATAGAGTACCAAGGCAAGAGCCAAAGGAAAAAAAAAAAAAACACTGTGATAGTTGGGTCAGGTTATAAGGGCAGTAGCGGTTTTCTTGTTGCCTGCGACAGGTCATGCAAGGGTAGACTTTGTTAGTAGTAGGTATCCTGCAGGCGGATACCTCTGACGTTGTGGAGGGGTGTTACTCGGCGGCTGCAGCTGGGTACTGGCGTTGGCTTCTCGGTCAGCATCAGCACGCCTGTAACAGTTGGATTCATCACCGTTTAGTGTCCAATAGGTCACATATCGGATTTACAGTGTAGCCTAGTGCTGGTGGTTTGTTTGTGAGTTAGTGTGCAAGCTTGTCGGCTTCCCTGTTGCAGCCTGTTGCTCTTCTTTAACAGCAGCTGGCATATGGAATTTATGTTGCTTATTTGGAGGGACTCGCCGATGTTGTCGCTTGTGAGTGTGTGTCGTCTCGCCAGGTGGTTATGCCCTAGCAAGTAGTCTCTTTAGCCGAATATGGTTCTGGTTCTGGTAATCAAATGGCTCTGAGCGCTATGGGACTAAACTTCTGTGGTCATCAGTCCCCTAGAACTTAGAACTACTTAAACCTAACTAACTTAAGGACATCACATACATCAATGCCCGAGGCAGGATTCGAACCTGCGAGCGTAGCGGTCGCGCGGTTCCAGACTGTAGCGCCTAGAACCGCTCGGCCACACGGCCGGCTAGCCGAATATGCTTCCAGCAGGCTACCACGCCAGTTTATTACGTGTTATTGGAGGATCAGTACAGTATATTTTACCAGAACAGACGCATATTCTCTTGTGTGTAGCTTCTGTCTGTTGTCATACTGATTATGCTAACTAACCATCAACTGAAGCCCTGCTAGAAGAGTAGTTCGGTGCCAGCCACAGTCGGGACAACAGCCTACAGGTAGGTAAGTGACAGACTTCGCACTCGCAGGGAAACAGAAAAATCTTCTCTGCAAGAGTAATTATTTTGCCACATCTCTGCAAATTAACCTTCATTCGTAACCGCGCCATCGCTTACAGCAGCCAGCAACCGCTACAATACGTAGCGTTCATACTCTCGTGTGACCACTAATCGGTCTTCCGGTACCACCAACATAGATTTCACCGTATTTATATCGAAGTCCTTAGACGCCTACAGTGTGGAGAGCATCTACGGTATGCTTTGGGCTTCAGCAGATATCGTATCTTGTGCTCGCTGTGAAATATTGGTTCAATTCCTCCACGAGGCAGCACCTTGCGTACGCGTTCCAAGACCCTCACATAACGTCATCGAGCAACAGAAAATTGTTCTTTTATTCCTTTGCCAGTTTTATTGTCCAATGGAAGCCCAGAATGTGACCGCGATAGCCACCTCGTAACAGAAATAAATCAGTATACAAGGTGATTCAGCTGCTCCATGCATGGCTTTTATGCAACCCACAACACCTTCGAATACAACATGCAAGATTTTCATATTCTCTCACTTTGTACATCCAAACAATTATTCCTAAAGAAAAAACAAACAGGACAGTTTTGCAGGTAATTTGCACTGGCACACGTTTTCATTAGTAGCCGTAGTTTTAGAATTATTCAAGGAAAACTTACAAAAGCGTCCTTCAAACTTGTTTTTCTTGAACAACTCAAAAGCCTTGCGCAACAGCAGAAATGTATCTCTTTACAAAATTTAGTTACACTGAATTTCCTACAAATAAGTTGATGCAGAGGGGCCGCTGAATCACCCTATGCAGGGAAAACGATAACCAGGTTACAGTAGTTAGTCGCCCTGAGGAGAACTACTGCAAACTTGGTGTTTCAGTTGTTTATTTATTATATTTATTTAACCTGATCTGATTAGGGCCATCAAGAGCTCTCTTACAGCAGAGCAGGTTTTCACACATACAATATCTTTTTTACATCGTAGTTACATATGAGATAACAATTTTAATATGACAAATTGTTTTTCAGTGATTTGAGTGTCTATAGAGACAGTGTAGTAGGACTTCCACTACTGCTGCTGTCTCATAATGACGTGATATAGTACTCAAAGTGATTTTATTCGAATGGCACTGGTCGCGGATGCCAACGAACTTAAAAAAAGAGGACAAATGCGAGTAGAACTCGTAATCAGACGGTTCTGTGCGAACATAATGATGTTCATCTACATCTTTTGGCGAGTGAGTTTGCGAGTGTAATAATATGTGACATAGATGCCCGTATCTTTTGACTGCTTTGACTTAGAAGCTTAAATCTTATACACCACCTGAAGAGTGTAGTTCTTAGTTTTTAACATGGATTTCAACCTGATACCTCCACTCATTCTTGAGAAAAGGAGGTCTCAGTGGAGGGTTGCATCCTTTGGTTGCATTGACTAGAAGCTTAAATTCTATTCACAGCCAAGGGACGACAGATTTTACGATTTGATATAAATTTCAGCTTGAGACATCTACTCCTTCCTGAGAAAAAGGTGTACCAACCGACGGACAATTAGAGTTTCGTTTTTAACGACTGAGGTACGAAAACCTAACAATGTTTGGAATGAAATGTCTTATTTTTATAGTTACGTGGCTTCCCTTAAAAAGTGGATCGTAGCAGCTCTTCTCCATAGTCACAACATGCATGTCGGAGAATTTTCGTCCGTTGTCGGTCTCACACAGCGTGTGCTGTATCTTGGCCGACTTGTCCACCTGTCTAGTTTGCAGTACTGGTTTCGTCCGAGAATTCCTGTATTGTAGATCATCCTATAAAATGTGTACTACCGACATGCTGACTGAGTTCCTTTTGTTCTTTACCGATCAGAGGCATTCTGTGATCATCTTTGGCCTTTCTGTGTATATTGACTACATACCGTATTCAGGGAAGCCATTGAAATTTGAGAACAGTTTTAACCGGAAACGTAAAGTCCCGAGCGACTGGAAAAAAGCGCAGATAACACCTGTATATAAGAAGGGTAGAAGGACGGATTCTCAAAATTACAGACCAATATCCTTAACATCGGTTTGTTGCAGGATTCTCGAACATATTCTCAGTTCGAATATAATGAATTTCCTCGAGACAGAGGAGTTGCTGTCCATGCATCCGCACGGCTTTGGAAAGCATCGCTCCTGCGGAACGCAACTCGCCCTTTTTTCACATGATATCTTGCGAACCATGGATGAAGGGTATCAGACGGATGCCATATTCCTTGACTTCCAGTAAGCGTTTGACTCTGTGCCCCACTGCCGACTCCTAACTAAGGTACGAGCATATGGGATTGGTTCCCAAATATATGAGTGGTTCGAAGACTTCTTAAGTAATAGAACCCAGTACGTTGTCCTCGATGGTGAGTGTTCATCGGAGGTGAGGGTATCATCTGGAGTGCCCCAGGGAAGTGTGGTAGGTACGCCGTTGTTTTGTATCTACGTTAATGATCTTTTGGATGGGGTGGATAGCAATGTGCGGCTGTTTGCTGATGATGCTGTGGTGTACGGGAAGGTATCGTCGTTGAGTGAATGTAGGAGGATACACGAAGACATGGACAGGATTTGTGATTAGTGTAAAGAATGGCAGCTAAGTCTAAAGATAGATAAATGTAAATTAATCCAGATGAACAGGAAAAAGATTCCCGTAATGTTTGAATACTCCATTAGTAGTGTAACGCTTGACACAGTCACGTCGATTAAATATTTGGGCGTAGCACTGCAGAGCGATATGAAGTGGGACAAGCATGTAATGGCAGTTGTGGGGAAGGCGCTTAGTCGTCTTCGGTTCATTGGTAGCATTTTGGGAAGATGTGATTCATCTGTAAAGGAGACCGCTTATAAAACACTAATACGACCTATTCTTGAGTACTGCTCGAGCATTTGGGATCCCTATCAGGTCGGATTGAGGGAGGACATAAAAGCAATTCAGGGGCGGGCTGCTAGATTTCTTACTGGTAGGTTTGATCATCACGCGATTGTTACGGAAATGCTTCAGGAACTCTGGAGGAAAGGAGGCGTTCTTTTCGTGAATCGCTATTGAGGAAATTTAGAGAACCAGCATTTGAGGCTGACTGCAGTACAATTTTACTGCCGCCATCTTATATTTCGCGGAAAGACCACAAAGATAAGATAAGAGAGATTAGGGCCTGTACAGACGCATATAGGCAGTCATTTTTCCCTCGTTCTGTTTGGAAGTGGAACAGGGAGAGAAGATGCTAGTTGTGGTACATGGTACCCTCCCCCACGCACTGTATGATGGATTGCGGAGTTTGCATGTAGATGTAGATGTAGATGTAGATGTAGAAGATCCTTGGTTTCCATGCTGCGGTGAACGACCGTTGCAGGTGATAAGGGGAACAAGGGGAAAAGCACAGCAGTAAATGATCAGGGAAACGCACTCAGACGTTGGCGCCGCCGATACATATGACCTCCGGCCGCGGGCTCGACTCCGGTCCACCACCAGCAATGGAGACTGAATCTTTGACAATGCCAGCCACTCGTGGTGGAGAAATGACAGATCATTTTTCCCAAGATACCGATAAGAAAGCCAGGTATCTGCTGACATCAGAATAATTTTGTTCTACAGCTTTGGGACACTATACTGTACAAATCTATACCTGACTTGAAATGCTGATGGAGCAAGGTGACACAGTGATTAAAGACACTGGACTCTCAATCGAGAGGGCGGTGACTCAACTACCGATACGTCTACACCCTGGAAACTACTGGTGAGTGACTCGCAGATGGTACTTCCATGGTACAACTGATTGTTCCAGTTCCAACTTCATATGGAGCTAGTGACGAACGACTGCATAAACGTCCATGTACCAGCTGCATTAGTCTAAACGTGTCTTCGCGTTGGATACGGGAGTGATACGTAGAGGGATGCAATACATTCCTAGATTCCTCATTTGAAAAATAATTTTGAAAATTTTGTGAATATTAATTGGCAGGTCGGTTTCCATTTATCTTCAAGCGCATGCTAATTCGGGATTTTTCAATACCTCCGTGAGACCGTACTATGTTTTAAGCAAACCTGTAACATTTTGCGCCGTCACTTTTTGTACGTTCAGTTTTCCCTAGTCGTCCTATTAGCTGTGGTTTCCACAAACTTAATATTCTGTGATATATCGCACAGGTGTTTTGTAGGCAACTTGCTTTTGTAGAAAGACTGCATTTCCCTACTGTCCTGCCAACGATGCAGAGTCTGTCAGCTGCTTTACATACAACTTATCCTGTGTGATTAGTCCATTTCGTAACCATACTAATTGTTACATCAATGTATTTATGTGAGTTGACTGAGCCTAGTTGTGAAAAATGCAAGCTGCAGTTGCAGTGTATTATGTTTCTAGTTTCTTGAAGTACACAACTCTTTTTGAACATTTTAAGCAAGTTGCCAATCTTTTCACCAGTTTGAAGTCTTAACATGATCTGACTGTGTTTCTGTGCTGCTTTCTTCAGACAGAATCTCACAACAGATAGGTGCATCCAGGGATTAATTTCGGTCGGAATGCGCCGGAACGGGTTTCCGGAACCTCCCAGGGGCTTTTTTAAACTCCGTACCTCACGTAACATCGTGGTTTGTTTTTCCTAACTCTATGGGAAGTCGGCATTCTACGTGACGTCGTTAGGCGACGAATATCTTCATTGTCATTCACCGCTAAATGGTTTATTAATTAACTAGCTGAGAATCAGCATTGCCCGGGTATGGATGTATTCCAGTTCTCTTACCCTGTCCCTCTCTTTATCCATCTCATCCACCCTCCTCTCTGTCCATCACCTTCGTCCCCCACTTTCCGCCCACCTCCTCCACCCTTCCACTCTTCTCCCACCCTCTGCTCTGTCCTTCTGCTACTCCTCCATCTCTCTGTCCCTCTGCTTCTCCCCAGTCTATCTGCGCGTCTGCTCCTCGCCTCTCTGCACATCTGTTCCTTAATCCTCTGGCCATCTCCTCCTCCTTCTCAGTCCATCCTCCTGCCCTTTTAACCCCTTCCGACTCCCTTTATCCTGCCCTCGTCTCTCTGTTCACCTCGGTTATTGTGTTTAGAGTTAGCAGCAGAGACGTAATAAATTTAAACATCGTGCGTGATGAGATAGTTTTTCAAGCATCTCAGAGTTAATGACGTCATATCTCCTGAACTATATACACCAGAATGATATAATTATTCCTTAGTTCAGGGAAATACTGTCCGCAGAACGCGTCTTGGATAGCGTTAGTAGTAAAGCAGTAATACATTCAAACATTAATGCGGCAGTTTTCACGCATCGCACTGTGTACTTCATAACTCCTGAACTATGAATCGTCCACAGATATAATTTAGTAGCTGATTCAGCGGTATATGTGGATCGTGTAAGCGAAATTTTTTGCGAATAGAGTTAGTGACACAGAAGTAATGAATTAAACGTCGCCCATGATGCAGCAGTTTTACGGTACGTACAGTGAAAATGTAGTACGCGATAAACTTTTTTCTTTTCATCCTTTTGCAGCTTGAAAAAAGTTTCATATAGGCTTGAAATTATATATAAAGTTTGTGCTCTCTTTCTCAAGTACCGGATGAATAAAATTTCCGAATCCCCACGTCGTGAGCTCCACTACATTTTCACTCTCATCCTTCCATTTTGATTGGTATATGGTTCTTACCCCCATTTCCATATAATAGTACTTCTGTTAATCCACGAAAGAAGGAAGTACGAAAATGTTCAGGGAAATTTAGGAATACACAAATACAAGTCAATGAAGAATGAAATAAATGGGAAGTGTAAGGAAGCTAAGACGAAATGGCAGCATTACAAATGTGAAATCGAAAAAGAAATGATTGATGGAATGTTTGACCCAACATAGAGGAAAGTCAAAACACCCTTCGGTGAAATTGAAAGCAAGGGTGGTAACATTAAGAGTGCAACGGGAATTCTACTGTTTAAGCAGAGGAGAGAATGGATAGGTGGGAAGAGTACACTGAAGGCCTCTACGATGTAGCAGATTTGTCTGATGTAATAGAAGAAGAAACAGGAGTCGATTTCGAAGAGTTAGGATAATCAGTATTAAAATCAGAATTTAAGAGATCTTTAGAACACTTAAGGTCAAATAAGGCAGAAGGGATAGACAACATTCCATCAGAATTTCTAAAACCATTGGCGAAAGTATCAACAAAACGGAAATTTACGTTGGTGTGTACAATGTA
Source organism: Schistocerca serialis cubense (assembly GCF_023864345.2). Classification (NCBI taxonomy): domain Eukaryota; kingdom Metazoa; phylum Arthropoda; class Insecta; order Orthoptera; family Acrididae; genus Schistocerca; species Schistocerca serialis. The sequence continues at coordinate 790,474,780 of NC_064642.1, read as the reverse complement.
TGAGCTGGCGACATACCATCTGAATATCGGAAAAATGTCATACATACAATTTCGAAGACTGCAGGAGCCGACAAATGCGGGAATTATCTCACAATCAGCTTAACAGTTCATGCATCCACGTCGCTTACAAGAATAGTATACATAATAATGGAAAAGAAAATTGAGCATGTATTAGATGACGATCAGTTTGGCTTTAGGAAGGGTAAAGGCACCAGAGAGGTAATTCTGATAATGCGGTTGATAATGGAACAAGACTAAAAAGAAAATATTAGGTTCATAGGATTTGGCGCCCTTTAAAAAGCATTCGACAACGTAAAATGGTGAAAGATGTAAGAAATTCTAATAAAAATAGGGGTTTGCTACAGGGCTGACGGGTAACATACAATGTATACAGAAGTCAAGAGGGAATAATAAGAGTGGACCACCAAGAACGCAGTGCACTGATTAAAAAGGGTCTAAGACAGGGATGTAGCCTTTCGTCCCTACTGTTGAATCTGTACATCGAGGATGTAATGATGGAAATAAAAGAAAAGTCCAGGAGTGGAATTAAAATTCAAGGTGAAAGGATATCAGTGATACGACTCACTGATAACATCGCTATCCTGAGTGAAAGTGAAAAACGATTAAAATATCTGCTGAATGGAATGAACAGTATAGTGAATACATAATATAGATTACGAGTAAATCGAAGAAAGGCGAAAGTAATGAGAAGTAGCAGAAATGAGTACAGCGAGAAACTTAACATAGAGATTGATGGTCACGAAGTAGATGACGTTAAGGAATTCTACTAACTTCACAGCAAAGTAACCAATGACTGACGGAGCAGGAAAGACATCAAAAGCAGATTAGCACTGGAGAAAAGGGCCTTCCCGGACAAGGGAAGTCTACTAGTATCAAATATAGGCATTAATTTGAGGAAGAAATTTCTGAGAATGTACGTTTGAAGCACAGAATTGCATGGTAGTGAAACATGGACTGTGGTAAAACTGGAACAGAAGAGAATCGATGCATTTAAGACGTTGTGTTACAGACGAATGTTGAAAATTAAGTGGACTGACAAGGTATGAAATGAGGAAGTTCTGCACAGAATTGGAAGGTTGTACGTGGAAAACACTGACAAGGAAAAGGGACGGGATGATAGAACATCTGTTAAGACATCAGGGAGTCACTTCCATAGTACTAGAGGGAGCTGTAGAGAGCAAACACTGTAGAGGAAGATGGAGATTGTAATACAGCCAGCAAATAATTGAGGGAGTAGGTTGCAAGCGCTGCTCAGAGACGAATATGTTGCCACAGGAGAGGAATTCATGGTGGGCCGACTCAAACCAGTGAGAAGATTAATGACTCAAAAAAAGAAAAGTTATTTTTCTACCATGTCCGTTTGAAATCGGTTTAGTGGGATAGAAGGAGATGTGGAACATACATACATACACACATACGTACATCAGTTTTTATGATGTGTATGGATAGTGGACACACGCACACCTAGCAGTTACATTGCAACTGTTTCAACGTTGCGGATGGTACCACTTGAAAACATGACGTCACAGTCACGAAGACTACCGTCTTGTGCAGATGTGTCTCAAGCAAGACTAAGGAGCAAAGTCGCACTGCTACGGGGACAGACGATAATACCTGTGGTTTACATTAAATCTTGGGCTTCTATCGGTTTGATTCTAAGACATTACGTTTTAAAAGCTAAATTTCTGCACAGCATTATCACTAGTCGGGAATTGTAATTTTTATGTATAGAGTCTGCCAGACGTTACTCATACGTAACATGAACAGAAACGTTCCCAAGGAACCTTTCTGGAGCACGCCTGAATTTAACTCTACTTCTGTCCATCTCTCTCCATCCAGTATAACATCATGCCTTCTCCCTAGCAGGAAATCCTGACTCCATTGACAAATTTCGCTTGGTACTCCGTGCGAGCCTTCTTTCGATTATGCGCACTGGTGTAGAACTGAGTGAAATTCTTTTCTGGAGTTAGCAAATACTTCTTCTGTAGATTTAGTTCATTGTAACTGTCAGGACGTCATGTGAGAAAAGAGCAAGAATGGTTTCGCACGATTGACGTATTCTGAATCCATGCTGGTCGGTAAGGACCGTTCATTCTGTTCGAGGTATTTTATTATGTTTACCCTCAGAATATGTTTTAAGATTATGCAACACGATGACATTGACCTGTGCCTTCTTCTAACGGCTGGGCATAGCTTTATGTTGAAGGAACTATCCAGACTTAGGTTTCTCGTAGTTTTCCACAAATGCTACGACAGTATCTTTGAACAGGACACGGTCGATTTCCTTTCCTGTACCTCTCTATTACGAAATTGTGCTCCAAGTGTTAAGACTTCCGACGTCCACATTCGATTCAGTCTTAATCTTCCCATACATCGAAAAGTTCTGTCTGTGGAGCATTGGTATACAAATTAATTTACATAAAATAAATACAAAATAATTTCTCTGAATGTTAGAGGACGTCTTTTCGTTAGTGATCTAACACAGACCCATACCTTACGGATGTTAGGCCTAGTTGATTTGAGATTTAACCCTGTCGCCGCAAACTTGTCTTAAGAAGAACAGATTCAAGTAGACCTTTTGTGCTTTGTAACTATGTAAGTGTGAGCAGTACCGATAATGATAAATGATTAGAATTATATTGACATGAGTGAATTAAGAGCTTTGGAAATTGCTTCTGGTTAGTTACCACTAAATGGCGACGCAATAATAAATCCCTGCTGTTAACGAAGTCTTTGGTGGCATCTCCTTGTCAACGCCCCCTGTATGGCAGTGCTGCTACTAAATTAGTCTCTTAATATTACATCGTGCAAAAGCGCTTCCGCGAGGACGACATCAAGCTCAGAAGAAAACGTACCGTTGTTACCCCGGAAGAAAAGGTACTGCTGTAGTCGACTTAGGTTTTCGCAATACTTCTCGATATCAGGCACTAGGCAGCAATCTCTCGATCGCTAACGCAACATAATTCCCAATATATAGACTGGAAATTATTTCTCTACAAACCCTAAACTTTAAAACGCACCTCCATACGCAATATTCTCAAATTTCCACTTGATCACGAAAGCCGCCCACCACACACTAAGTATTAGTTCGCTATTCGTTCGTCTAGGGGGTGTTAAAGTTAACTGAGATACATTCCTACACTGCAACAGGCCTCTGCATTCAGACAGCTGATGTCGTTAATGGGAAACGTGAATCAATACCACCACGGGCTATGTATACACTGAATGATTCCGGAGAACCGGTCACATATATGTTCTATCATTATACGTAGAATTAAATGTTATGATCGCGGTCTCAATTGAATGGCTTTCGGCAATGAGCCAAGTATCTATTGAGGTACCAGAGATACACACAAGTTGACTACTGTATTTGGTGCTTTTCAGGACGTCAGAGAATTATTCACCTCTACAATTACTTGTATCTGCGCTAAAGGAGAACAGAGAGTGGATGGGTTGGTCGATTGAGATAGAGCTGTAACGAGGTACGATTTAATGGTTGACTGATTAGTTCTAGAGAAGGAGAAGTAGCTGCAGGCCAATTTTTTCTCCTGTATTCTGCCCGGATGCATCAATCTCGTGACATAGCCTGCATTCTATTCGTATACAGCCAAGTGTTCCGTATGTGGATTAAAGCGCTGTCTACTTGCGATCGTTAATGGTAAACCTGTCGGTCATCAGAGGACTTCTATCTCATGTGTGATGAAACCTGACACAGTCCTCTAAACGAACTTTGATTTATGCGATCCCCCCCCGTTGCATCTTGGGTGTAAAATCGAGAATTCGGCGTCACAACTAAGTTAGCGGCGGTTGGAGCTTGTGAGGTGCTGCAATCCCTGTGTACACAACTGCGAGACAGATTCAGTGTTTACAAAGTTAGTGACGGAATGATTTGCAATTTTCACATGTAGGAGGCTGTTTCATTGTGGGATGTATCCCCCACTGCTAACGATCATTTTATATAGGCCTGATGCAGGCATCGTATAATTTACGAACCATGATCGGATGTGAACAGAGGATGAAATACATTTCCGCAAAGCTGTATCTTTCTCGTATCACGCAGAGCGAGTGTTTTACGGAAGTTGTTTGTTTTTCGTTTTACTGTTCGATAAGACAGTTCATAGTAGAGAAACCGGGAAGAAGGATGTATGTCATGCACTTTAAATATCTCATAATCCAGTATTATGCAATTATACATTACATAATATTTATAGGTCAGAAACATAAGCGATCTACCATTATAGGTCCTTTTTAAGTGTAGAACATTGTAGTCTTAGGAGTGCGTGTGTTTATGTTCTCTCACTTACCAATACCTTCCAGGTACCGATCCTAGACTCTAGAACAATACTTTACAGTTGATAGAGTGGATGATTTACGTAAAAATGTGTCGAACTCCATCAGTCTGTAACTCCATCGCGTATAAAAATGAATCGTTTCTTGTTCTTGTTAACTGTCTGCTGTTACATTACGGCACTTTGAAGTGTGTTACTGTACATCGATAAGGAGTGGTACGCTCCTTGACATAGTCGCATCTCGGGAAACCTCGTGCACTTGGACGGGTTAGGACTCGAAGAGCTCGAAGCATTCACGAGACGTGGAGTGTAGTGGTCTTCTTCTTCTGATCGGTTGCAGATTAATTCGGTAATGGTGCTGCATGACGGGTTGGTCAATGGCATTGTGAGGATGGTCTTTCACTATCTAATTTCACCCTGAGACAGCGAAAATGCTGTGTGACTCCCATACACAGAGATATGTACTGTGCTTGAGGTCTTAGAAACATGTAGAGCGATGTCTGGTATACTTTGATGATTTATGTGTTCGATAACTAACTGTGTATTGGCGTACTGAGCTGTCATCTATCCATGTTCACAATCATACCTGCAAAGTAGAGATGGGATGGTTTCGCTATGATATTGAAATTGGGGAAACATACTGTCACATGATTGGCGAGTGTTGGAGTTACTGTAAAACTGTTAAAATTGTTTGCGCTATCAATTGAGTTGGTTAATATTACAGTACATCAGTGGTGTCTTTTTCATCCCATCTGTGCATTGGCACGCTGTTAGTTGCCACATAATGATTGACTGACAATGCATGTTTGAGCTGGGGAATGAGTTTTGTGGATGGGTGATAGCTTCTGGGGGCTGCTAGCAGCGAAACAGTGATCGGGTACATGAGTGAAAAATGAGGAATGGCTCGAAATGGAATGCAGAGTCATCATCTATTCCGTCACTGTGACAGATGAGTTTAAGTGTAGAGGCCATCAATCACATTTGGACATTAGTGTGGAAACAGTTGTGGATTGGCAGGAGACCAACCCACTAATGTTAGAGGAAGCCGAAAGGCACGCGTTTAGCTCACGCAGGCTGGCGTGAGGTCTGGAACAGGACAAGGAAATTAGAACTTAGAAAAACGGACGCAGATGGTGGAATACTTAACTTTAATCCATAATGTTGAACGCAGCTCTTGTCTGTAGATTATTTACAATATCAATAGCAACTGATAATGGCGCCTTGCTAGGTCGTAGCAAATGACGCAGCTGAAGGCTATGCTAACTATAGTCTCGGCAAATGAGAGCGTATTTTGTCAGTGAACCATCGCTAGCAAAGTCGGCTGTACAACTGGGGCGAGTGCTAGGAAGTCTCTCTAGACCTGCCGTGTGGCGGCGCTCGGTCTGCAATCACTGATAGTGGCGACACGCGGGTCCGACGTATACTAACGGATCGCGGCCGATTTAAAGTCTACCACCTAGCAAGTGTGGTGTCTGGCGGTGACACCACAATAACAACTTTGAAATGACATATTCATTAACTGCCAAGCAAACATCATTTATTGGATTTAGAACCAGCGCTGGCCAGAATTGTGAAACATTTTGGTCACTGATTTCCGTGGCACAGAATATGGCGGTAATAAAACTACCGTAATTAGAGTAACATTGTTTAGAAGTTTTGATCCAGGTTAATGATGGAGAGGTTAGGAGAAGTGTAACGTAACATTGAAAACGCTGTTAAGTAATGAAGAATTAGTATATAAAATAAATGTTAATAGGAGTGTGACGCAGCATTGCTTACAGCGTCTACCGAACTAAAAATTGCCGGCATGAGTGGCCGAGCGGTTATAGGTGCTACAGTCTGGAACCGCGCGGCCGCTACGGTCGCAGGTTCGAATCCTGCCTCGGGCATGGATGTGTGTGATGTCCTTAGGTTAGTTAGGTTTAAGTAGTTCTAGGGGACTGATGACCTCAGAAGTTAAGTCCCATAGTGCTCAGAGCCATATTTTTAATTAAAAATTAAGTAAATGATATCATAAATAAAGCTATAAAAGTAAACGGTACTTACCTATGATGATGAACATTGCTGTAATTCATTTTATTTGCGCAGAGCACAGCGCTTCCTTTAAAGGAAGCAAGAACTTCAGCTGCTGTTGTGCACAACAGTAAAATTAGTTCGTCAATAGATTGCGTCTTCTAAATTCTTTCATCGACGTGTATGGCTGATATCGCGCGATAGACTTCACTTGCGCAAGGAATCTAAACAACTGCAACAGCTGTCGTTAGTTAAATAGATAGTCGGTAGATGGCTGCTTCTACGTTGGCTTTACAAAAATGTCTTCAAAATAAAAATTTTTGACGAAAATAATAACTTGAAAGTAATTTTGTATTTTTCGCCATTAATCGTGTACACAGTCTTAAAACGTATGTCTGAATGATTAATGTTGATTAAGAAATAGGGGAGATGTGGCTTACCAATGAAAAATAAAAGAACACAGCTGAGAAATAATATATACGATTAGCCCCGACTTATAACTTCGTTGAAACACTCATGCTGTACAATAGTTACTGGCGTGTAGAAATAATTGAATAAAAGAGATAAACACGAAAATAAATAAGCGCTATCGTGACCCTAGTATGCACAACCTGCCCACGCGGCGGGGATACACAAGTGTTGCTCCGAACTGCGCACGCCACACCGCTACACGGCGCGCTTGTTCGCTCCCCCGCCGTTCTGCCACCCCACCCCTTTTACTGCGTGCCTCAGTGAGCCACTATAGGAATTTTCAGCAGCGGATAAATATTTAACCACACCGGCGCGACACGCCATCGCTGGGGCGGCGACACGGCCCCTCTGGCATTTCTGCCTCCCAGCCATACGTCAACAACGACGCGCTGAATGGATTCCGTTATTCGTACCGCCTGCTGATCGCCAAAGCGGTGGTACTTGGCTCACTTAGAGTAAGCCAACGGTTAATGTCTAAAAGTTTACCGCATACCTTTCCGCAGTCTTGGTATTTCTGTATGAGAGTGTTTGCTGCCGTCTCAGCATAGGAGCACAAATTTTGCTTTCTGTGTGACAACTTCTAACAATACCACCACTTCCAAAGTAGGTTAGAAATCAGATTAATAATGTTGCTCACGCAGCATATGATCGCTTTATCAGGCAACAACAAAGTTATTGACTATGGATGGTATCGTCAGAATGGAAATAATGAAGTCACCCAAAAAAATCATTATTTGTGGCACTTTTCTTGAATGGATTCCCCCGTAGATTTCGTCGAAGTTGTTATGGCTCATCTTGTTGATTGTAGGGTGATTCCACTTTGACTGCTGGAAGGTCCAGATCTGTATTTTAGCAATATTTGAAGACCTAACAAATGCGTTTTTCAGAAAATTCTTATTGATCAAACAATCCCAGATCAGAACAATGGTATGGTAGAAATAATTTTTCAATTGGTGTTCACAATCCACATTTTTATTAAACTTATTGTAAATTCACATGTACTTCTTCTTAATTGTCACATCACCAAGAAATCAGTTTTGTATCAATCTTCATATATTTAATTTCCACTTTAACCAAACACAAGACTTGACTATCCTCTTACAAAGCGAAATAACAACTTAACTTCTGCAAAGTGAAACAAAGGCTGCTCTGTGCACATTCGCGCCAAAACGGTTACAAGTAAGTCAAAGATTATGACAGTCTCACAGAAATGAATACACACAAGAATCATACCGCTGTAATACATCGATACATCGGAGTACCTACACATTAATAAAACCAAATGTGAATATTGTCACAAAAATATGTCTGTTACTTCGTAGAAAAGTAGTACAATATTACTGGTATTGAGAACTGAGGTTGGTCCGCAGCTCGTGGTCGTGCGGTAGCGTTCTCGCTTCCCGCGCGCGGGTTCGATTCCCGCCGGGGTCAGGGAATTTCTCTGCCTCGTGGTGACTGGGTGTTGTGTGATGTCCTTAGGTTAGTTAGGTTTAAGTAGTTCTAACTTCTAGGGGACTGATGACCATAGATGTCAAGTCCCATAATGCTCAGAGCCATTTTGAACTGAGGTTGTAGTGCTATAATGCACACGTAAATAAAGACCCATTAAAAACTGGTGACATGTTTCTGTTTCTCTTCTCTAATACGCTGCTCGAAAGAATTAGGCGAACATAAATTTGGGCATCTCCTATACTCCATTGACCAATAAATGAGGATTGGGTTTGTCACCAAATTATAGCTTACTCTTTCCGAATTAATTACACAACAGAACATCAGTACATCCTTGATCGCTTGCATAAAAATAACTTAAATGTCAGATAGGTGTCTAAGACAAAGTTGAAATAATCGTTCATCCCGTCACACTCGGTGTTTTTCATCGGACTTTCAGAGCTCTCTCCCCGACTTTGTGTCAATACTCTCAGTAAAATAGAAAATTTATTGACTTTTAACTACGTTATATGGTCTGTAAGACTGGTCTGAGATTTGCCTGGTCTGTAAACTCTGAACCATGTTTGTGGACGTACAGCCAGCACATTAATCTATCAGGCAGGAAGTTACACTAAGCTGCTGATCTTCTCTTCCTGGACAGTGGAGCCATCGCGCTTCTTCATTTTGGCGGATATTCCGTCGTCTAAATGATAATTTAGTCAAAGGAAGAGGGACAGTGGGGAAGTCACAGAACAATTATAGTCAGTACTGCGATAAAATTACAAGGGGCGTTCAATAAGTAATGCAACACAATTTTTCTGTAGAGCGAGTTGGCTTTATTGAGGATTCCGGTACACCAAACTATTCCCCACTCTTTTGGCTAGATACCCTATTCTTCAACATGATCTCCCTTCAGTGCGACGCCCTTACGTCACCTTACTGGGGCGGCCTGTATGTCTGCATGGTACCACTCTGCTGTTCGTCTTCGGAGCCAACGTCTTGCTGCGTCGATAACCTCCCCATCATCCACAACATGCTTCTTGCGAGTACACCTTTCATTGGGCCAAATAGATGGAAGTGGGAAGCTGCGACATCCGGGCTCGAGGGTAGATAATGAAGAACAGTCGAACGAAGTGTCATCCCTACCAACGGAGACATCCAGTTGTGCAGCGAGGAGTTTGATTGTGATCCGTCGGTCACCTCGATTGAGAGTATCCGCTCATTCGAACATTTCAGGACTCATAGCTGTATACTGCCGGACGGCATGCGGGATATCGGACAGGATTTTGCGATCTTGTTGCGATGATGACAGACCCTTCGCCCAACGACTCATCGTGCTTTTGTTCACTGACAGGTTTCCTATACATTCTGTAAGCGCCTATGAATATCTGCGACGTTCAGGTTTTCCGTCAAAAGAAACTCAGTGACAGCTCTCTGGTAGGAAAGCATAGCTGTTGCAGCGCCGTTTCGAGGGCTACGTATAGCGTTGCGAACATTGGAACTTCATAAAACTATAGTGTCAGAAACGTGAATATTTCACTATGTTCAACACAAAATCCGCATTTTTACAACAGAAACTGGATGACATGAAAGACAATACTTGAGTATCACAACGCCAGAAACTTCCACAAAAAAATAGAAGAAATGGTTCAAAGGGCCCTGAGCACTATGGGACTTAACTGCTGAGGTCATCAGTCCCCTAAAACTTAGAACTACTTAAACCTAACTAACATAAGGACATCACACACATCCACACCCGAGGTAGGAGTCGAACTTTCGACCATAGCGGTCGCGCAGTCCCAGACTGAAACGCCTAGAACCGCTCGGTCACTCCGGCCGGCTTCCACAACACTACTGCCTGCAAAGTGAAACGAAGGTATCCAGAAACAGCAACCGAATGGTACAGGAGGGAGTCTCTCCATCCTATTTGGAAACCCGGACTCCGCAGAGTCATGAGAATCAGTGGTTATTCTAGTACCTTCCGCCGCGGAAGTCGAACACGCAGCGGAACAAATGGTCAGCCCATAGTGGGCTCCGCCTCTGCGGCGGCTATTCCGCGCAGCGAGGGCGCCACCGCTAAGCCACATGCAGACAGCGGCCAATAGCCGCTCCCTCCAGTTTCGTATATAGGGACCCACTCTGGCCTAGTCCAGCCAGTCTGGTACTCGCTCTGGATTTCGTTTCTATCTCGGCTGTACGGTGTTCTGGTCGATGCTCGTTGTTGACATTTGCCTGGCTCTGGTTCCGAGTGGATTTAAGTTTGGTGTTGTGGTTTCCACAAGCCTCCATTGTTTATCTATTCCTTGTTGTGTCGCTCATAGTCGGTCGTGGTCGGTTGTTGTCAGTTGTCGTTGGTCTGTCGTCCGCTCATCCTGTGTTTACCCGGTGGTGCGTGCTCCACCGCCGGCGGCTTCCACGCCTTGCGGCTCCGATCTGCAGCCCAAGGCGTACCCGCTGTTGGTTGTGGTTGCAACATTTGGCGACGAGGTAAACGGAGCATAGTAGTTTTTTTTTTTTTTTTGTCATCAGTCTACTGACTGGTTTGATGCGGCCCACCACGAATTCCTTTCCTGTGCTAACCTCTTCATCTCAGAGTAGCACTTGCAACCTAAGTCCTCAATTATTTGCTTGACGTATTCCAATCTCTGTCTTCCTCTACAGTTTTTGCCCTCTACAGCTCCCTCTAGTACCATGGAAGTCATTCCCTCATGTCTTAGCAGATGTCCTATCATCCTGTCCCTTCTCCGTATCAGTGTTTTCCACATATTCCTTTCCTCTCCGATTCTGCGTAGAACCTCCTCATTCCTTACCTTATCAGTCCACCTAACTTTCAACATTCGTCTATAGCACCACATCTCAAATGCTTCGATTCTCTTCTGTTCCGGTTTTCCCACAGTCCATGTTTCACTACCATACAATGCTGTACTCCAGACGTACATTCTCAGAAATTTATTCCTCAAATCAAGGCCGGTATTTGATATTAGTAGACTTCTCTTGGCCAGAAATGCCTTTTTTGCCTTAGCGAGTCTGCTTTTGATGTCCTCCTTGCTCCGTTCGTCATTGGTTATTTTGCTGCCTAGGTAGCAGAATTCCTTAACTTCATTGACTTCATGACCATCAATCTTGATGTTAAGTTTCTCGCTGTTCTCATTTCTACTACTTCTCATTACCTTCATCTTTCTCCGATTTACTCTCAAACCATACTGTGTACTCATTAGAATGTTCATTCCGTTCAGCATATCATTTAATTCTTCTTCACTTTCACTCAGGATAGCAATGTCATCAGCGAATCGTATCATTGATATCCTTTCACCTTGTATTTTAATTCCACTCCTGAACCTTTCTTTTATTTCCATCATTGCTTCCTCGATGTACAGATTGAAGAGTAGGGGCGAAAGGCTACAGCCTTGTCTTACACCCTTCTTAATACGAGCACTTCGTTCTTGATCATCCACTCTTATTATTCCCTCTTGGTTGTTGTACATATTGTATATGACCCGTCTCTCCCTATAGCTTACCCCTACTTTTTTCAGAATCTCGAACAGCTTGCACCATTTTATATTGTCGAATGCTTTTTCCAGGTCAACAAATCCTATGAAAGTGTCTAAATTTTTCTTTAGCCTTGCTTCCATTATTAGCCGTAACGTCAGAATTACCTCTCTCTAGTAGTATGGAAGAGAAATTGCTCACTCTCTTAGAGCAACACCAGCAGCTCATGTGACAGCAGCAGCAGCAGTTGGAGGTCTTACAGACCTCACTGCAGATGCTCTCGGACCGGGTCTCTTTCCCCGGGTGCCCCACTTTCAGACACTTTCCCAGGTCCGCCGTCGTTCCCACCGTTCAACGACGCAAAAGAGGATTGGGAAACGTACCTGCATCGTCTGAAGCAATATTTCATGGCCTTTCAGGTGTTGGACGACTCTCTGCAGCGGTCGTTGTTCTTGTCTTGGGCCTCACCGGACATGTTTTTCTTGCTCCGCAAGTTGGCCGACCCCGTGGCTCTCTCCATTCACGAAATCTGTGTGTTGCTAACTAACTATTATTCCCAGCGGTACCACGTGGTTGCGTCTCGCTTGGAATTCCATCAATACCACAAGCAGCCGGGTCAGTCCTAGCGTTCCTGGGTGATGGATTTGCAAGTCCTCAGCCGCAAATGCAACTTCACGTGCACCAATCAGCAGTGCAAGGCGTCATATGCAGATTCGTTAATTCGGGATGTGGTCGTTCAACTGACGCCCGATCCAGAGGTGCGCACTGCGGCGTTAAAGTTGGACAACCCCTCGTTGGAAGACATTCTGCGTATTGCCCATTCCTTCGAAATTGCTCAGGCGGCGAACGAACGTCTCATGGCGCGGCCCCAGGTGGCAGCGATCGAGTCCACTTCCCGCTCCACACCTTCTCGCCGTCGACGGGGCGCAGTCTCCAGAGGGCACCGCCATCGAGATTCCTCGCTGTCTGACGTCTTTATGGCGTCCAAACCGCCGGTCGCCCCTCGACGTCGGCCGCGTGTCCCTCTCCCGTCGCGTCCCCAGTGCTTCTCGGGCCACCCTCGAGCTGACTGTCCCCATCGCTGGAAGACCTGTTCGCTCTGTGAGAAAGAGGGCCACCTTCGATCTGTCTGTCGTAGCCGCTCGACCCGCTCCCGTCCCGCTCCTGTGGGCCAACAGGAGGCCGTCCATGCTTTACACGCAGTCGCCCCTCGGACCGACATATTGGCTCAAAAGTTATTCCTCACCCTACGCATCTTTAACGAGGACGTCCGTTTCCAAGTCGATACGGGGGTCACAGTTTCTTTGGTCAATCTGACGACGTATGCATGTCTCGCGTCTCCAGAATTGTCCCCACCCTCTCGGAGGTTGGTCGCCTACGGCGACGGTTACATCCCTCTCCGTGGGCAGTTTTCTGTCATGGCCATCTACAAAAACGTTCCCCAGCCCCTTACACTATTTGTGGTATACCACCCATCGGCTTCGGACATTTTTGGACTAGATGCTTTTACACGGTTTGGCTTTTCCATTCAAGACGAAGTGCAGTTCGTTTCAACTACAGTTCCATTTCAGGACCTAGACGATCTGTGCGCGTCCTTTTCCTCCCTGTTTTCGGCCGACCTGGGCTGCGCTTCCGATTTCCAGGCACACATAACTTTACTGCCGAACGCGCGGCCTCGCTTTTGTCGGGCTCGGCCTATACCGGTCGCTTTGCGTGCGGCCGTCAAGCAGGAACTCCATCGGCTCCAGGCTGCGGGGGTTATCGAGCCAGTACAATCGAGTGCCTGGGCAACGCCCTTAGTGGTCATCAAGAAACCCAATGGATCGCTTCGTCTTTGTGGGGATTTTGGGGCTACGGTCAACGCTCAGTCTTTAGTCAAAACTTATCCCATTCCTCGAAAGGAAGACCTTCTCGCTAAACTGGCAGGTGGCGAGTACTTTTGTAAGATTCATCTGGCAGAAGCCTATCACCAAATGCCTTTGGATGAGCTATCGCAGGCCATCGTCGTCATCAACACCCCTTTCGGTCTCTATAAATACAAGCGTCTTCCGTTTGGCATTTCCTCTGCCCCCGCGATTTTCCAGTGGTATCTCGAGCAACTTACGCAACCAATACTGGCTTGTGCCAATTACCTCGATGATATCTTGGTCACGGGGCGCACGCGCCAGGAACATCTGGGCAACTTCAGCACCTTATTTCACGCCCTACAGGCTGCGGGTTTACATTGTCGACTGGAGAAGTGCAGTTTTTTTCAACCGGAAGTGTAGTACTTAGGACATTGGCTCAGTAAAGATGGCATTCACCCTTCGGACCGCAATGTCGCAGCCATCGATGCCCTTCCCCGTCCACAAAACTTATCCGAACTCCAGGTACTTTTGGGGAAAGTCAATTATTACTTCGCCGGCCGAAGTGGCCGTGCGGTTCTAGGCGCTACACTCTGGTACCGCGAGACCACTACGGTTGCAGGTTCTAATCCTGCGTCGGGCATGGATGTGTGTGATGTCCTTAGGTTAGTTAGGTTTTACTAGTTCCACGTTCTAGGGGACTAATGACCTCAGAAGTTGAGTCCCATAGTGCTCAGAGCCATTTGAACCATTTTTTTTCAATTATTACTTAAAGTTCTTACCCCAAGCCGCCCCACGTCACGCATCCCCTAAATCGCCTGCGTCGCAAAGGGGTACCTTACACGTGGACTTCTGCCTGCGATCAGGCTTTCACCCGCCTGAAGACGATGCTGAAATCTGCCCCTTGCCTGACGCCTTTCTCTCCGGATCGTCCCTTGGTGGTGGCGGCCGATGCCTCAGCGTAAGGGATTGGGGCGGTCCTGGCACACCGGAATGAGGATGGGTTGGAACAACCTGTGGCATATGCATCCCAGATGTTAACCCCTGCGCACAGGAATTACCCTCAGATCGAAAAGGAGGCTCTTGTCATTATTTTTGCAGTTCAGAAATTTCACATTTACCTGTTTGGGGCGCAGTTCACCCTCCTCACGGATCACAAGCCCTTAGTGTCGCTTTTCGGGCCCCATTCGCACCTCCCAGAAAGGACGGCTCAGCGTCTTCAGCGCTCGGCGTTGTTCTTGCGTAATTACACTTACACCATCCGCTGTAAGCCCACCAGTCAACACACTAATGCAGATGCCTTGTCACGTCTCCCAGCAGGACCCGATCCGGCGTTCGATCAGCAGGAAGTCCTGTGCTTCCACATCGACTCTGCACGCAGGGAGACTCTCGATGGATTTCCTCTGATAGCCACGCAGATCGCTGCTTCCAAGCGCAGCGACCCCATTCTGCGGGAAGTCCTCCGCTATGTGACCCATGGTTGGCCTCCCTACTTTACCCGCCGTTTGAAAACTGACTTCAGCCCGTGGCGTCACGTCTCACACAGACTTTCGGTAATGAAGGACGTCCTCCTGTTGTCCACGGACTCGGACGCCCATCGGGTGATCATCCCTCCGGACTTACGCCACCGCGTCCTGCACTTATTACACCGCGGACACTGGAGGATGTCTCGCATGAAGGGGTTGGCTCGACGACTCGTCTCTTGGCCAGTAATCGATGGAGACATTTAGCACCTGGTCCGTGGTTGCACAGTGTGTGCGCGTCATCAGGCTAGTCCTCCACAATCTTTCGCGCCTTGGCCAACACCCAGCCAACCCTGGGACAGAATCCATCTCGATTTTGCAGGCCTCTTCTTAGGCTCCATGTGGCTCCTCATCATTGATGCCTATTTCCAATACCCATATCGTGGTTCGCATTGCATCCACCACCACTGACGCCACCCTCACCGCCTTGGCCCAGGTGTTGGCCATTGAAGGCCTTCCGCAGACGTTGGTCACAGATAACGGTCCCCAATTCACGGCGTCTTCGTTCCAGACCTTCTGCTCCGCTAACGGTATCAAACACTTTCGCTCTCCCCCTTCCATCCTTCATCCAATGGCGCGGCGGAACGCCTGGTCCGCACTTTCAAACAGCAGCTGATGAAATCAGTGGAGCCGTTGGCCACCACCTCGACCCTCACCTTGTTTCTAAGCACCTGCCGCACTACACCGGTGGCCGGTCATAGTCCTGCCGAACTCCTTCACGGGCGACAACCGCGGACACTCCTCCACCTTCTGTCACCATCCCCTCCTGGGCCTCACTCTCGCTCCTCCCGGCGCTACGCCCCGGGCATGGCCGTGTGGGCCAGCTCCTACGGCAGCACACCTGCATGGACGCCCGCTACGGTGACAGCGGCTCATGGGCGGCGAGTGACGACCGTGCAGACACACAGATGGCTCGAGTGTCGCCACCATAACCAACTCTGCACTCGGGCCCCTGCCTTGATTCCTCCCGCACCGCCTTCCCTGCTTCCTGGTGCGGACACGTCCCTAGAGGTGGAGCCTTTTCCTTCAACCTCCTCGCCGGCTCTGCAGACACCCTCTCCGCCTCGCCGAGGTATAGAGACGCCCACTGACCCCCTGCCCTCTGGTGACACCTTGATGGATGCCGCAGATAGTCTGCCCTCCCCTCCCCCAGTGGTTCCTCCGGACATCTCACAACCCTTGCCCTCGTTCCGCCCGCCTCGGCAACGTCCGGGGCATTTCCGCCCCTATGCACCAATTTCGGGGGGAGAGATCTAGTACCTTCCGCCGCGGAAATCGAACACGCGGCAGAACAAATGGACGTGGTCTGCCCATAGAGGGCTCCTTCTCCACGACGGCTATTCCGCACAGCGGCTCTCGCGCAGCGATGGCGCCACCGCTAAGCCACGTGCAGACAGCAGCCAATAGCCGCTCCCTCCGGTTTCGTATATAGAGACCCACTCTGCCCTAGTTCAGCCAGTCTGGTACTCGCTCTGGATTTCGTTTCTATCTAGGCTGTACTGCGTTCTGGTCGTTGCTCGTTGTTGACATACGACTGGCTGCGGTTTCGAGAGGATTTACGTTTCGTGTAGTGGTTTCCACAAGCCTCCGTTGTTTATCTCTTCCTTGTTGTGTCGCTCATAGTCGGTCGTGGTCGGTTGTTGTCTGTTGTCGTTGGTCTGTCGTCCGACTCGTCCTGTGTTTACACGGTGGTGCGTGCTCCACCGCCGGCGGCTTCCCCGCCTGGCAGCTCCGATCCGCATCCCAAGGCGTTCCTGCTGTTGGTTGTGGTTACAACAGTTATGTAAAGAAACAGTTTTTTGTAGCCATCGTGACTGGAGGTGGAGTCGGAACCATTACTATAGCCTCTACCTAGCTGGACGCCGCTGTCCTTTGACACTCAAACTGGGACCCTTGTTTCGGCGCTATTTCTCCGAACGAGGGAGGTATTAGTGCAACCCCGCCACTAAATGGCTTCAACTTAAAATTTAAACGTAACGTCTCGGAACCTTACAGCTTTTCGCCACCATGTACATGACTAAGTTAATTAACAGGTGAGTGTGAAATTACTCTACCTCCTCCAGTGGATGGTCCTCCGTCAAGGCGAGCTATGGGGGTATCACATGGTCTGGGATAACTGATCTAATTACAGCAATTGACTGATTTTATTTTATGACTTTGTAACTAGTGATACGTCAGGTCCGAGATTTCTATCAGTAAATTCCGAATTTTGCTGGTATCCTGAAGCTGTGACTGGAATTACTAGCCAGCCACTGTGGCCTTGCGTTTCTAGGCGCTTCTGTCTGGAACCGCGCTGCTGCTACGGTCACAGGTTCGACTCCTGCCTCAGGCATGAATGTGTGTGATGTCCTTAGGTTAGTTAGGTTTAAGTAGTTTTAAGTTCTAGGGGACTGATGAGCACAGATGTTAAGTCCCATACTGCTCAGAGCCATTTGAACCATTTTTTTGAATGTCTGTACACCAACGCTGCAGGCGGCGCATGTATAAATGCATTTCTCTGCTGCCGACCAGCATCTGTGACCCGCATGCGCAGTACCGCTGCGGTGAAGCATATAAGGCTGCGCTTGGCATCTTGTCGTCTACTGCGGCCGACTTTTAACTTGTGCATGTGCACTCAGTGTCTTCTTTGTGTTTTAAGAATCGCCTACCATGTTTTTTAACTTTATGGTGACTTTTTAACTGTCCCCCCATGATTGTCTCCCTGTCAGTGTATTTTTGTATTTTTACCCCCATTATCTCCCCTTACTCTGTTTTATGTTCCCCTTTTTATCACCTTATGTATGTAGCATTTATTCTTGTCTTAGTCGTCATGTCACTCGGCTGAAGAGAGGCGGACTGTGCTGCTGACAGCCCTCCCCTGCCGATATGGGGCAGGAGAGTGAAATCAAAATAAAGAAAAAAAAATATCTTGCTGTCAGTCTTGTGACTCACTCTGAGGATCGCCGGATGATACGCGGCCGAAAAATCAGTGGAGGAAATTTTATTTGCGCGCCTGCATGCCCGAAATTTAATGGACTACGTTTAAGTAGTTGTAAGTCTAAGGTAGTGATGACCTCCGATGTTAAGTCCCATAATGCTTAGAATCATTTTTTGGAATTACTAAGTTAATTTTGTTTGCCTCTCTTTCTTTGTAATTGAGGCTGATCTGGACAGCTGTCATGGTCCAGTCATACGAGTTGTACGCCATCATGACACCTCTATATTACACAGTTGAAACTGCCAGCTTTGTACTTTGCCAATATGCTCTGTTACACATGTGGAGATCTGTTTGTTTGCTATTTTTTCCACCTTAGGCATTCTTCATATTAAACTCTCAGCGCAACTTTACTTTTTAGTCTCTTAGCAGATCGTATTGCTGTATTTTTCTAACGCTAAACTGTACCTGTGGGAAAGATTGTCATTCTGCCACCTCTGCGCTCTGCGTTCTGCGCAATATTTCCACTGAATTATTAGGTTGGTGCATAAATCCGTAGGCTTTTAGTTTGCACCCTGGTGTTCCGGTTGCTATGCGTTTATTTGTCCGCTGAAATTTTTTGTTTATTGTTCACTCTTGCTATTTCAATTTACATATAGTGAGTAGAGCCGTGGACGCTAGAAAATGGAGTGCCAAGTGCTGAAACCGGAACATTTCCGATGAGTTCAGTAGAGGGGTGACAGCAGAGGAGACAGCCAGAAAGATCTGCGCCGTTATCTTTGTTATGATATCTGTTGCGTTTATTCAGCTTATGGAAAAACGTTACATATTTATGCACCAACCCAATATTTCATTCTCTCAATTTGCTGACACTAATGATTCCTTCTTGGAGCAGATATGCTTTGTGGTCCATTGATTTTATTTTCGGGCATTAGCATTATAACTGGCTTCAGACATACACGATCATTCTCCTTATCTCAGCCTACTTACAATGCACCAAGTGCAGATCTGATTCATACATCAGTTATTCTCGCTCCAAGGCGATGTTGTACTCAATATTTCTACCACAGCTTGCTTAATTAAGCAAATGATGGATTGTGTATATCCACCTTTAGGTAATGGCTTCCCATAGGCTCTTTAATTTGTGTATTTCAAATTATACTTCTTGACTTTGTACATAATATTTCCATAAAACCTACAAAATTTTCTTTAATATGTTGTCTCAAATACGTCAATTGTTTTCTCTCCAGTTTCCTTACTATTTCTATCCAACATCCATGCAAACTTGATTTATGAACGTTTTGTACAATCAGATATCACTGTTTGGCACCAGCCGATTTCTTTTCCAAAGAGAATTATTTTTGTCTACAGTAACGTACTTAACATTAACATTGCTCAGTCCATAGGCAACATTAAACTGGTGCTCTCCTCTAATATCCACACATATCTCACTCATAGTGTGGTAATACTTTTCCTTGTCAAATTATTTGTCGCAGCGATAATGTTAACTGGCGAATAAGACGCTCTCAGGTCATCCTTTTGGGTCTCCTCCTTAAAACAAGAAATTCACAGCAGGAAATCGCGCATTTCAGATCTACTAATGGCCTCTAACGGGAAAATTGGAAGAATATTACTCAATATATGAACATCCACATTCGTCTTTTAAAATTTTTGTCAAATGTTATTTTTAATTGAAAATTAACAAGCCTTTCTGTGATGGTAATGGTTGTATTTAACGTACAGGAAATTATTCAAATTAAAACAGGAAAAATAATTTATTTAATTGTGGTGATGTTAACGGTTTCTTTCTGGGTACGGAAGGCGACGCTCACGTATAGCATGAATGTTATTGCGTTTACACTTTACCAAAGTACGAAAGTATGTGAGCGCACACACAACATAATAATTGAAGAAGTGTGTTCAAGTGGGTCTGGAAAAAGAGGCTTTCGATTGCTTCGCTAAAGAGCAAAATAGTAAACAAGCTATAATTTGCCAAATTAAGCGCTGTGATCTGTGGTTTTTAGTCTTTGAGAAAATAGCTATGAACTTCAGACCGAAAATTTATGACTAGATATGGTTCAAATGGCTCTGAGCACTATGGGACTTAACAGCTGTGGTCTTCAGTCCCCTAGAACTTAGAACTACTTAAGCCTAACTAACCTAAGGACATCACACACATCCATGCCCGAGGCAGGATTCGAACCTGCGACCGTAGCAGTCGCACGGTTCCGGACTGCGCGCCTAGAACCGCGAGACCACCGCGGCCGGCGATTAGATATGTCTATCAACATTCCCAACATATCAAAATGGAACACAACGCTGACCATTCGCATTATATCGGCACATTTGACAAACAGTAGTGAGTGCATCGAATAAATACATACACTAAAGAGCTCTAATTGCCCTTGATGATAAAAAATGCAATAAAAATAGAGGAAGCTACTAATGCGAGTTCCCAACGAACGTCAGCTGACTATAAAGAACTTACGATCTCACTACGAAGTATGTGGCGTTGACACATATACTCGTATTTCACTTCCCAAAAATCTAAATATGTTGTGTATTATCCGTTCTGGATTAACAGAAATTGTTATGGGTTTCGCTTGTAATTTCATCGAAAAAATAAAGCTGCCATGTAGAAATGCCATAGAAATTATTACTGCTTAGGTGGTCCCTTGGACGAACTAGATGTTTCTGTGAAATGACTATCTTTCCGGGTATTCGGATCTTCAGAATTTCAACATTTTATTTTTCCCCTGCAAAGAGCTGTAACGAAACTCTGCTGAAAGGCTGCCTCCGCAAATGAAGTCTTCACATCTCCACCATTCAGTGTCTTTTCTCCTAAGGCTTGGTTGCCGCTTCATTTGATTTCCAACGATGCGAGCCCGTTTTCATTAGACCTTTCATTAGATCTTTGAAGTACTTCATTCATCTCTCCTGTAGGTTCACTATCTAAAGAGACACATCTTTTTGCAGTTATGAACTCAGTAAAAAGGCGCATGGATTCGGTCCCATCGAGGCAAAAAACATTCCTTAGCGTTTTCCTGCGCTATTTTACCTGTGTTAAATTTTTTTTATCTCTGTTCGATTTTGGTTTAAATTGCTGTACAAATATTTCAAATTATTGAACAAATCCTGAAACGCAGGAGGTAAGAGGTTCGTTACACCTTATGTTTCAGAAATTTATTACTTCTACCCAGTGCTTTTAGGGATATTAACAACAGTTGAAAATTGCACGACACCTGATTAATGCTGTTCCCCTCTTACCACTCTTCTTTGTCTATAACACAATGGACTGCTCACTGTCACTGTTCTTAACTGATACCGCGAACGCCTATCTCCACACTTGCTATCGTCGTAACGGAATAAATCGAATGTGAGTGAAATTCCTATGCTCTCCTGATATATAATGAAGTATCCCGTCTACATTTGACAATCGAAGGTAAACTTACGTTCTCATATACTAATAACCAGTAATGCATACGTAAACAGATACAAATACTACATTTGACAATCGAAGGTAAACTTACGTTCTCATATACTAATAACCAGTAATGCATACGTAAACAGATACAAATACAACATTATAGTAGTGTTTACACTACTGGTCATTAAAATTGCTACACCAAGAAGAAATGCAGATGATAAACGGGTATTCATTGGACAGATACATTATACTAGAACTAACATGTGATTACATTTTCACGCAATTTGGGTGCATAGATTCTGAGAAATCAGTACCCAGAACAACCACCTCTGGCCATAATAACGACCTTGATACGCCTGGGCATTGAGTCAAACAGAGCTTGGATGACGTGTACAGGTACAGTTGCCCATACAGCTTCAACACGACACCACAGTGCATCAAGAGTAGTGACTGGTGTATTGTGACGAGCCAGTTGCTCGGCGCCATTGACTAGACGTTTTCAATTGGTGAGAGATCTGGAGAATGTGCTGGCCAGAGCAGTAGTCGAAATTTTCTGTATCCACGAAGGCCCGTACAGGACCCGCAACATGCGGTAGTGCACAATCCTGCTGAAATGTAGGGTCTCGCAGGGATCGAATGAAAGGTAGAGCCACGGGTAGTAAGACATCTGAAATGTAACGTCCACTGTTCAAAGTGCCGTCAATGTTAACAAGAGGTGACAGAGACATGTAACCAATGGCACCCCATACCATCACGCCGGGTGATACGCCAGTATGGCGATGATGAATACACGCCTCCAATGTGTGTTCACCGTGATGTCGCCAAACACGGATGCGACCATCATGATGCTGTAAACAGAACCTGGATTCATCCGAAAAACTGAAGTTTTGCCATTCGTGCACCCAGGTTCGTCGTTGAGACACCATCGCAGGCGGCCCTGTCTGTGATGCAGCGTCAAGGGTTCCGCAGCCATGGTCTCCGAGCTCATAGTCCATGCTGCTGCAAACTTCGTCGTACTGTTCGTGCAGATGGTTGCTGTCTTGCAAACTTCCCTATCTCATGACTCAGGGATCGAGACGTGGCTGGACGATCCGTTATACCCATGCGGATAAGATGCCTGTCATCTAGACTGCTAGTGATACGAGGCCGTTGGGATCCAGCACGGCGTTCCGTATTACCCTCCTGAATCCACCGATTGCATATTCCGCTAACAGTCATTGGATCTCGACCAACGCGAGCAGCAGTGTCGCGATACGATAAACCGCAATCACGATACGCTACAATCCGATGTTTATCAAAATTGGAAACGTGATGGTACGCATTTCTCCTCCTTACACGGGGCATCACAACAACGTTTCACCAGGCAACGCCGGTCAACTGCTGTTTGTGTATAATAAATCGGTTGGAAACTTTCCTCATGTCAGCACGGCACGTTGTAGGTGTTGCTACCGGCGCAACCTTGTGTGAATGCTCTGAAAAGCTAATCATTTGTATATCACAGCATCTTCTTCCTGTCGGTTAAATTTCCCGCCTGTAGCACGTCATCTTCGTGGTGTGGTAATTTTAATGACCAGTTGTGTATGTATTTTGGTAGGAAAAATGAATTGTGTCTCGTTTGAGAGAATTAATGTCGTTAGGGCGAATTTTTCTAATTAATATTATGACTGTTTGACCTGTACTGATTCTACTGACACTCTAATGAATAATCTGTGTGTAGTTCATAGTAACTGACCTGTAACAGTAATATGAACTAGCTTTAACAAAATTCCTATCACTGTTCACATAGTCGTATTTGATAAGTGTCGACATTCATTAACATAAGGTGCATCAAAAAGAAACGAACTGCAGGATGTAAAATGAAAACCTCTGAAGGGATTGGAATAACATTGCCTACGGAAGAGGGTAAAAGGAAAAAAAGCCGCGATCATGCCGTGAACACCACGCGATATCGACCGACCGCCGTGTCGTCATGGGATGCGGTATGGAGGGGCGTGGGTGAGCGTACTGCATTCCCGACCGTTGTCGACATTTCGACTTTTTGGGCTGCTAACTCACTATCAGATAGCTCCTCGGTTGGCACCACGTGGGTAAGCGTCCCACGGTCAAGTCCTCCCCCCCAAGAAAAAGTCCCTTGCAGTACGGAAATCGAGCCCTTTCTCGTTCACTACTCAACTACGAAGACAGAGGCGGAAGAAGGTATGGTCCTTATAAGCGCACTGAGGTCCTAAACCCGCAGCTAGAGTGACATGGATGCACACGGACATGACAATAGAGGGTGCACTCAGCAGTGCTTCAAAAGAAGCACAAAGGCACGTAGTGCTTTTCCTCACAGCAGAAGGAAGGCGGGAAATACATCGAAGAATGGCGCAAGTGTACGGAGAGCATTATATGTCCGTTGCAATTCCGACTCTCAATCCGACCTCTGTGAGAATGACTGCTGCCTTAGCTAGACGGTCTTCAGTAACGAGGGCATCCACCTGCTGGACAATGACCATCAGTCGTGCCGTGTAGCATTCCACATAGTGCGACACTGGAAAACGGAATCCGTGATTCCTTGAACCACATGTGCCACGCCTTGACCCTCGCAATGGACACTTGTTACGTTCTTTGGTGTCAGTGCAGTGGATGGTCGACACGTGGACGTGCTCGCTCTGTCTTCAGATGGGTGTACGCCCGTGACCCTCTAGCGTCAAGTTCGAACGTCAGCACTCTTACTGGCGCCACAATTGTTCTGCAGACACTGGCATTCTGATACCTTCTGTGGTTTTTATTTCACAGCCTCCGGCTCGTTCATCTTTGAATGGCCCTTATATGTTAACGATTGGTGGTAGTCTCCTACCAGTTTTTCGTAATTTGGCAGGGAGTCCACTCGTACTTCCAAGATGACAGGCGCGTATGTGACGGGGGTAAGGTGTGCTTGACATGCGATCCTCCTTGTGGTGGTCAGATGTATTTCACCGTTGAACTGTCGACTAGTACACCTAACCTCACAACCCCATGCAGTACAACATCAGACCACAGTCACATCCAAATACCTTAGAGATCCCACGATTCGACATGCCAGCCAAATAGAGAGCCACATTGAGGCTCCCTTGCGCAGGAGAGCATCTGTAAAGTTTGCAAGGTAGAAGAAGAGGTAATGGCAGAAGTAAAGCCGTGAGGACGGAGCGTGAGTCGTGCTTCGGTAGCTTAGTTGGTAGATCACTTGCCCGCGAAAGGCAAAAGTCCCAAGTTCGAGTCTCGGTCCGGCACACAGTTTTAATCTGCCAGTAAAGTTTCACATTTTTTGATGTTTGTTATCAGACAGCCTGTCTGTCCTTCCTTCTGTTAACACCCCTTTTTCTCAGGAATGGGTAGACGTATGAAGTTGGGATCTGTGTCATATACTAATGTCTGCGATCCCTTGGAGTCACAAAAAACGTTGGCTTCTACATCAAATGGCTCAAATGGTTCTTAGCGTTATGGGACTTAATCTGAGGTCATCAGTCCCCAGAACTTAGAACTACTTAAATCTAACTAACCTAAGGACATCACACACATCCAAGCCTGAGGCAGGATTCGAACCGGCGACCGTAGCAGCGGCGCGGTTTCGGACTAAAGCGTCCAGAATCGCTCGGCCACAGTGGCCGGTTGCTTCTACATCAATGCGACCAACACATACTGGCATTTATGACAATATATCGATACTCACAAACTCACTAATCAAAATCTATACCTTACTTTCCGTTAGTCTAGAATCGTGAATTTTGGCAAGAACCAAGGTTTCACGGTATAAGTAAAGAAAAAAATTCTAAAATTGGTAATTTGTGATCATATCTCAGGAAACAATATTTCGTTTATCGATTGTTATTCGACTTCAGACTTGAAATTGAAACATTCTCGTAAGTCTTGTAATCCCTGAGGCGGATACGTTGCCGGTATGGATGTCGTTAACAGACAAAAATCGTCGAGATTCTCGATTCCTAGAATGGATGAAATGTCTGTATGCACTGGTGCCACAACAAGGCAAAGTGAGGAATGCAGTATTATATGCTGCTGAGACGATGACACTAGGAAGAAATGGGGCAGAGCAACTAGGGAAAGAAGAGAGGAAAATACTGAGAAAAATACTAGGTCCCAAAAGAGGTGGAGAGAGGTGGATGTGAAGACCTAGGGAAGAATTGTACCGGAACATGAGAAGAATATCCGGGGAAATCAGACTCAAAAGGGCAAGGTTTGCTGGGCATGTAGTTAGGATGAGTATGGACAGATTGACGAAGAGAATGTGGGAAACAACAGGGAGGACAAGGGGAAAGACAGGAACCAAGTGGATTGTTGAACTTCGGAAGGACTGCTTGGAATTGGGGATCAAGGTCGAAGGAAAAGAAAATTTGGAGGAACAAATATACACCGGCAAATATGCCGGAGATCAATGACAGAGAAGAATACAGGAAAAGATTAGAAAGTCACCAGTGGAGCCGCCAGGAGAAACGGAAACTGAAGATCTCGGAAGAAGAGCGGGAGAGGAGAAGAGAAAGAATGAAGAGGTTCTGGGAGAAGAAGAGGAAAATGCAGTCCACGAAGAGCCTACCTGTGGTCCTATAGGTCACGTAACGCAAGAAGAAGAAGAAGAAGAAGAAGATAATTAAGTTTGTACGGAAATCTATTCGTACCCGGTAATTTTTTTTCTATGGCAATAATTTGGCATCTCCTTCATTCACTTTGTTATTTCTTAAAATAACGAATGGCCTAAGCGAAACGTTCTCCAAGCAGTAAACTTGTTTTACTTCGGTAATAAAACCAACTCTTCCTTTGTGGCTGTCGCCAGCCGGACTCCAGTTATATTGTCGTTTAGCATTGGGGGACGACGCACGCTCCGCCCTAGTGTGACGTAAAAGTCACCCATGCTGATGCGCGCTGCGACAAAAGATCCACACAGCAGCTTCCCCCGACAAGTTGCAGCTTGCTCTGTGTGACAAATGGCCAACAAAAAAACCGGCCGCTGACACACGACTTCAGCTGTCCTGTCGCGAGGCGGGCCGGCCGAAACAAAACAACCCGCGGCAGCTGCGTGGGAGAGCGGCGCTGCGCGGTGGGGCGGGCAGTGCGTGGCGGAGGGTGCAACCGGCGGGCGCAGCTGGCCGCAGCCCGCGGGCTGCGGCGCTCATGTCTCTTTTGTGTCAGACGAGCCTTCCAGTCCAGCCAGCCTCGCCCTGTAGTGAGGGAGAGGGGGGGGGGGGGGAATTGTCACTTTACAGAGATGTAGCATGGGGTGCTGTGATCGGATCCGACCTGCTGTGCTGGATTTTCTAAAGCCCGAGGTTTCTTGCCACTTCACTCGGAGTGTCCCACTCGCCTCGGTTAGATAAGAACCGTGGGATGTTCAAATAAATAGACAGATTGTAACGCCGTGAGACAATACGCAATAGCATTTATTGCACTACTTTGCAATACGGCTCGTAGCTTTGGAGCCGTTGGCGGTGATAGAAACAGCCGCTTGTATCTTTGCGTGACTTATTCGCACCTGTCGATAGCCTAGCTGTGGCAAGCGGTACCTGTGTCAGTTCGAGCGACAGAATATTAAAGTCCCTAAGAATCTAAATAAACTGTATTAAAGATTATTAAGTTTAGTTAAAATTCAAAATACTGCTCTTTGTTATTAAAAAGAAGATTGTGTAAAAATCTCAGCTTTCTAGCTGCCATTCTTTCTGAGTTAGAGAAAATTACCTAAAACACCCCAAACCGACACTTGTAATATAAAAGTGAGTTAAAATTGAAACGTCCCCTTTGAACAATTATACTTGACTGTGCTTAAACTAATACACAATATTTTTAGCGCAACGCAATCTGACTTTCAAAAATCCCTACAAAAGAATGGCCCTGACTAACATTAACCTATACCTTTCACAAATCACTTACCTCACAAAAATCTTCGTTACTCGAACTACTGCAATACAGCGAGCGCCACTACTGCCAGCTAAATAAAAGATTCAAACTACGGAAGGCACTAACTACTGATAGGCATAGTTAGCAAATGAAAGATTTTAATAGAGAACAAACAATGTATTTAACTTAATAGTAATAATATGTACAGCAGTTCATGACATCCAGTCTTACAAATTTCAAAACGCCGCCATTTCTCTCCCCACATCCACCACTGCTGGCGGCTCACCTCCAACTGCGCAACGCTACGTGCCGCTAACAGCCAACTGCCCAACACTACAATGGCAAACAATAATGCAAACTAGCCACAGACTGCACACAGCACAGCCAGTGATCTTCATACAGAGCGCTACGTGGCGTTACCAACATAAAAACCTAAACAGCCTACTTAAAAAATTCATAACAGTGTGTCTTTTAGTATAATTTGCAATCATTACTGCATTTCGCAAAATGTTAGGTCAATTTGTTTGAATTTTCTTAATTAAAAACGTTAACTATTTTTCATTTTCGTAATATAAAATTCGCAAAGGATCAGCATTTAATGTGTTGTTGTGTGAGTAAATCAGAATGAGTGAGAGTGTGTATGTGGGACGAATAAAAAATTAAGTATTATCTCAGGTTAAACATTAGGTAACTGTATCATGTGAAAGTGTTAAGCAAGCAAGTTGCAATTAAAAATATAATTTTCCCACCTTGATAATGCAGTATGTCTAAGGGTACTTGCTTTTGTAAGAAGGCAGCCAAAATAGCCGTTTACAGAGTAGTAGTTTTCTTAAGTTATTTCAAGATTAGTTTTCTTTTCGTTTGGTTTTGTTAAACATTTTATTAATATTTGCATCATGAAGTGACGTAAACGCATCTGTGAATGTTAATTGGCGTAAGACAGTTTTAGCACGAGAAAGAACTCGGAGGATTGTTTTGATTGGCTGGTAATTTTGAACAACCAATCAGCATTAAGCATTTCCTGCACATTGCAAGTAGCTATAGGCTCTGGAAGGAACGGCAGTGAGTCAGTCGCTGTCTAGCTATCAGACGTGCAGGTCCTGTTGCACGTGTCCACCTGCATTATGAGTAAAATGAAGAAGTTACTATTTTCTCGAGTCCGGATTGTGTTGCTGTTAAAGCAGTTGCATTTACGAACAGATTGTGAAAATCTGCGCTTTGTGAAGTGATCTGTTAGAAAGATAAACGCGTATGAACTTTCGGCCTTTGTAGAAATCTGCGTGGCATGTTTCATACCCGTTTATGGAATAGTTGGTGAGCAATATCTGTTAATGGAAATCCACTGAAAAGGACCGAAAGTGGAACTCATGTATTGTAGCAGAGTATTGACTGTAGATCGCGTAATAATTCGGGCTGGACTTAAGTACATTTCTGGCTGCCTAGTATGTGTACTACGTTGCATAAACAGTGAGCTCAGGACAGTGATGTTATTCGTTAGTTAAATTTGGGCTGATGGCAAGTGTTTAATTTTGAACATAAAGAAATAAAAGAACTTACTGCAGAATTTTGACATTTTTCTAAAGGGATGAAGCAATCACACTCCACCCAAAAATTGTGTTATAAGATATTACAGGGTAGGTTGCCGCCAGAGTTTACGCGGATTTTGCAAACGTAAGTATAGACGGTGTTTTTCTTCAACATTGCATTTAACATCGTTTAAACAGTATCTACGTATGCAGAGCAACGGGCTGGTGATCTGACACCGTAGTGAGGTAGGTGGAACTTGTGTAGCGAACAGTACGACGAGAGACAGGGAACAAACACAGACTACGCATTTTTCTAACCCGCCCCGCTGCAAGATCTCCTGCCTTTTTTTGTTTTTTTGTTTTTTTTTATTTTCAATGAGTTACCGATCTTCTAACTAGTGTGATATAGCCCATCACGAACCCTACACTCACAGTACCACTTGCACCCTACTTCCTCGATTACTTACTGGATGTATTCGAATCCATGATGTCCTCCCCTACAGTTTTACCCTCTGTAGCTCCCTTTAATACATTTAACGTTATTGTCTGATCTCTTAACACATCTCCTATCACACCGTCTTGGCAGTGTTTCAATATGTTCCTTCTTCGCCAATTCCACAGAGAAAATCTTCATTCCTACTTTATCGATCTACCCTATTTCCAACATCCTTCTGCAGCAGCACATCTCAAACGCTTTGATTCCCTTCTTTTCCGATTTTCCCGCAGTACATTATTCAGTACCATGCAATGGCACTCCTTTTTGACCAGAAATACCCTCTTTGCCTATGGTAGTCTGCTGTTTATATCCTTCTTGCCTCGTTTGACATGCACTCGTATTGGCTCAAATGGCTCTGAGCACTATGGGACTCAACTGCTGAGGTCATTAGTCCCCTAGAACTTAGAACTAGTTAAGCCTAACTAACCTAAGGACAGCACAAACATCCATGCCCGAGGCAGGATGCGAACCTGCGACCATAGCGGTCTTGCGGTTCCAGACTGCAGCGCCTTTAACCGCACGGCCACTTCGGCCGGCTGCACTCGTATTATTTTGCTTCCAACGTATCAGAGTCACTTGACTTCATCTGTCTTGTAGTCGCAAATTTTAATGTTACATTTATTGCTAATCTCATTTCTGCTGCTCTTCATTACTTTCGTCTTTCTTTGGTCTCCCACTATTCATATTTTGTAGTCATTAGACGATTCCACCAACACAACAAGTCGTGTAACTCTTCTTGTCAGTCTGTCACGATAGCAAAGCCAATAGCGAATCTTACCGTAGATATCGTTCATCCTGAATTATAGTCCCACTCTTCAGCCTCTCTTTTATTCCCATTACTACATCTTCCATGCATACACTGAACAGTGAGTTGTCTTACACATTATTAATCCAAGCACTTCGTTCTTGATCTTTCATTCTTATTGTATCCTCTTGGCTCTTGTACATATTGTTTATCACCCGTCTTTGCCTGTAGCTTACTCTTATACCTCACAGAATTTCCGGCAGAGTCCACCATTTTTCACTGTCGAACACTTTTCCAGGTCGAGAAATCCTATGAACGCATCACGATTTTTTCTCAGTCTTTCTTCCATTATCAAGCGCAGGGGCTGAAAATTTTACTCAGATTAAAAATGCAGTGACCAATAATTAATCACCACTTTCACAGTAGAAGCAATCATTTCGTCTTTCTCGCGTTTTTAGAACAAATGCTAGTCTCATGAACTTCGTTTTCTCATAAAAAGTAAACCTTTCACGATTCAGAACGTTGGGTTGATCACTGCAGTGCCTTACTAAGAAATCGGTAGCGGCAATGTTATTCAAAAAGTACGGAATCTAAGAGCCGCAAATAAGTTTTAGCATATCGCTATACAAGAGAATTGTATAACTGGATATTCACAGGGACAAAAATACAGCAGTTTTTCTCATCGACACACGAACATAGAATGAGTCTGGAACACAGCACTAGCTTTTCACATTCACTTGTTTAGAGAACTGGTGTTTGATAAAACTCAATGAAATTCGTGAATTTGTTGTTTACTTAGACTTACCCTAAGACTAGAAGTTACAGAGAGCTCTTATTGAAGCAGAACAAGAATAGAATGTAATTTACAATTCCGGTATTACCATTTCTAATATTCTTGCGCAGTATTGGTGTACCGTGTCTGTGTATTTTAAGAAGAAGCAGGTAACGTATTTATTTCTCTCATATGCGTCCTGGAAAACTATCTTTACTGGAAAAACAAGGCAATTACTCCTCACATGAAAGCTTCCCGCCAACTGATTGACGGTTCATCTACACAAATCAAAAAAGTTTTTGCATCACCTTGGTTCCGAGAATTCCGGAACGTGTACGGAAAATTGGAATAGAGATCAACATAAACATCATTTCCGCCCTTTTTATTGCTCATGAAAACCACACATTGCATATTGTACCACCATACAGCGAGACCTTAAGAGGTGGTGGTCCACATTGCGGTACACACCGGTATCTCTAATTCCCAGTTGCAAGTCCTCTTGCACTGATGTATGCCTGTATTCGTCATGCCATACTATCCACAAGTTTATCAAGGCACTCTTAGCCCAGACTGTCCCACTCCTCAAAGGCGATTCGGCGTAGATCCCTCAGAGTGGTTGGTGGGTCACGTCAGTCTATGTCAGGTATCTTCGATAGGGTTCATGTCTGGAGAACATGCTGGCCGCTATAGTCGAGCAATGTCGTTATCCTGAAAGAAGTCATTCAGAAGATGCGCACGATGGGGACGCGAATTGACGTCCATGAAGACGAATGTCTCGCCAGTATGCTGCCGATATGGTTGCACTATCGGTCGGAGGATGGCATTCACCTATCGTACAGCCGTTACGGCACCTTCCATGATCACCAGCGGCGTAAGTCGACCCCACATAATGCCACCCCAAAACAGCAGGGAGCCTCCACCTTGCCATACTGCCGGTCGGTGAGGCCGTGCGGTTCTAGGCGCTTCAGTCTGGAAACGCGTGACCGCTACGGTCGCAGGTTCGAATCCTACCTGGGGCATGGATGTGTGTAATGTCCTTAGGTTAGTTATGTTTAAGTAGTTCTGAGTTCTAGGGGACTGATGACCTCAAATGTTATGTCCCATAGTGCTCAGAGCCATTTGAATCATTTGAACCTTGCCACACTCGCTGGACAGTGTGTCTAAGGCATTCAGCCTGACCGGGTTGCATCCAAACACGTCTCCGACCATTGTCTGGTTGAAGGCATATGCGAAACTCATCGGTGAAGAGAATGCAATGCCAATTCTGAGCGGTCCATTCGTAATGTTGTTGGGCCCATCCGTACCGCGCTGCATGGTGTCGTGGTTGCAAAGATGGACCTCGCCATGGACGTCGGGAGTGAAGATGCGCATCATGCAGCCTATTGCGCACGGTTTGAGTCGTAACACTACGTTCTGTGCCTGCACGAAAAGCATTGTTCAACATGGTGACGTTGATGTCAGGCTTCCTTCGTGCCATAATCGGTAGGTAGCGGTCATCCACTGCAGTAATAGCCCTTGGGCGGCCTGAGCGAGGCATGTCATCGACAATTCCTGTCTGTCTGTATCTCTTCCATGTCCGAACAACATCGCTTTGGTTCACTGGACAGTTCTCTTGTTGAGAGCCCTTCGTGGCATAAGGTAACAATGCGGACGCGACCGAACCGCGGTATTGACCGTCTAGGCATGGTTGAACTACAGACAACACGAGCTGTGTACCTCCTTCTAGGTGGAATGGCTGGAAATGATTGGATGACGGACGCTCTCCGTCTAATAGGCGCTGCTGATGCATGCTTGTTTACATCTGAGGGCCGGTTTAGTAACATCTCTGAACAGTCAAAGGGACTGTGTCTGTGATACAATTTCCACAGTCAACGTCTATCTTCAGGAGTTCTGGGAACCGTGGTGATGCAAAACTTTTTTCGATGTGCGTACAAATGGCGTACAAAACGGGAGAAGCGATACTTACGCGATATGTATCTCAACAACAAATATTTGCAACCACGAGGAAAAGACGTCCATAGTCGACCAATAGTTTATGTGTTCTAGAGTTATATTGTTTATTTAAATAGGCGTCTCCAACTGAATTGTGCGGGTGATGCTCGGTATTTCCTAAATATTTACATAAAGTCATTTACACACTACCAAGAGACGCTTATGAAAAAGAAGATTTGTTTGCCACAAGCTTCATCAGGAATTGTCATCATAATGGAACATGTAATTTTCATAGGAGCCTGTAAGGTATTACCCTAAAAGTGGTGCCAATAAAAAGAAAATTGTAAAAAAGCGCTCCACATCACAGTTGTCTACGGTAAAATGCACATATATTACTTTTTAATTTTATACCACTGCCCATTCATTTTTATGTCCCCATCGGTTTTCGAACGGTTCTTTCTAGCATACATTAAAACTGGTTACACTGAATGCAAATTTCGCTTTGAAGACACATCAGATGCATAGTTTCGAAAGCCCTACTTAGCATGTCAAACGTACTACAGGCTATTGTAATCATCTGAATGTTTCTTTTGATGGATATTCAGATGCTGCCTTAGACTGCCTAAATACGGAAACTCTTCTAACGGTGCTATTACTTCATTGCTAAACTATACTATTTTATTCTCAGTGTATCGATTCCACATTATTTTAGTCTTACTGAATTTGGTTTTCACCAATGTTCTCTAACAGATTCTTCTATTAATTGGTGATACTTAACCATACTGGAGGGAAAACTACATTGTCGACTAACAATTGTAAGTGATGTCCGCCCCGGTAGCTGAGTGGTCAGTGTGACGGATTTCCTTCCAACGGGTCCGGGCTCGATTCCCGGCTGGGCCGGTGATTTTCTCCTCTCAGGGACTGGGTGTTGTGCTGTCTTCATCGTCATTTCAACCCCATTCGGCGCGCAGGTCATCCAATGTGGCCTCGAAAGTAATATGACCGGCACCAAGGCGGCCGGACCTGCACTGCAAGGGGCCTTCCGGCCAATGACGCCAAACGCTCATTTCCATTTCCATTGTAAGTGATACGTTTCTCCAGTTTAAGGATCTGGAAAACTCCTCTTCGACAGATGAGAATAGTAGCACGGAATCTCATTGTTTCTCTCCACTTTTAGTTCGGAATATCTCGCTATCCCCGTGAAGTCCGATGGAAGTTCTAGCATTGACATATATGTACTACAGTATACCAACATAGGGTAAATGGATGCTTTGGTTTTCGAGGACTGTTTGTACAGGTTTTTTTAAAAATTAGATCAAAAGCTTTCTCAAAAATTGTTAAGCTAATTTGCGCCATATTACAGGATATCAATTCTAGAGTATATACTGCGGTCGGATCAGTGTGTCTGTTGTAAGAATTGAGTGGAATTAGTGTTCTGAATATGATAGTATCCAAAACGCAAACTTTGTAGCTGCCCTAACTGGCTACCATTCATGGTACTGTGAGAGTTTTCAGGAGTTTCACCGTGAGCGCCTCTCTCCTTAATCTGTGCCTAGTTTGTAAACATAACACTACCCTATTCTTCACTAGTTCACTCACTGCAGACAAGATTACACATTAGCTGAATTAAGAGGAGCCATTGTGTGACAGGAACGTATCTCAAGTGAACAAACACACAGATCGAGCTCCCAAAGCTGCACATGTACTCTCTGACCGCAGACGTCTTTGAGCGAATAAAGGAATGTAACTACCCTGACATTTGGTTGTAACATTTACATCTGCTATCGTTGAATGTTCCCTCCGTCATAAAATATTCTGCACAGCTGTTCGGTGACATCACGTTCTTCTTGTTGTTCTGGTCTTCAGCCCAAAGACTGCTTTACTGCAGCTCTCCATGCTACTGTCCTGTGCAAGCCTGTTCATCTTCTAGTAACTACTGCAACCTACAGCTACTGAAGCTGCTTAGTGTTTTCATCTCTTGGTCTCCCTCTACGATTCCCCAGCCCCTTCCATTCCCTCTCCCCCCACACGCTTCTCTCCAGTACTAAATTGGTGATCCCTTGACGTCTCAGAATGTGTCCTACAAACCAATGCCATCTTCTAGTCAGATTGTGCCACAAATATCATTTCGCCCCAATTCTATAAAGTACCTCCTCATTAGTTCAGCGATCTACCCATCAAATCTTCAGCATTCTCTTGTAGAACCACATTTGAAAGCTTCTATTCTCTTCTTGTCTAAATTGTTTATCGTCCATGTTTCATTTCCATACATGGCTACACTCCATACAAATGCTTTCAGAAAAGACTACCTTGCACTTAAATCTATAAACGATGTTAACAAATTTCTCGTCTTCAGAAATGCTTTGCTTGCAATTGCTCTACATTTTGTATCTTATCCATTTCGGCCATCATCATTTATTCTGCGGTTCAAATAGCAAAACACATCTACTGTAAGTGTCTAATTTCCTACATTAATCCTTCATCACCACCTGATTTCATTGGACTACATTCCGTTATCTTTTCTTCGATTTTCTTGATGTTCTTCTTATATTCTCCTCTCAAGATCGTTGTCCATCCCGTTCAACTGTTCTTCCAAGTCATTTGCTGACTCTGACTGAATTACAGTGTTACCGCAAACATGGAAGTTTTTATTTTTTTCTCCCTGGACTTTAATTCCTTATCCAGATGTCTCTGTCATTTCATTCATTGCTTCCTCAGTATATAGATTGAACAACACCCGGGACAGGCTATAACCCAGTCTCATTCCCTTCTCAACCACTGGTTCTCTTTCATGCCCCTCGACACTTATAACTGACATCTGGTTTCTGTACAAATTGTAAAAATCCTTTCGCTCCCTATATTTTATTCCTGCTGCCTTTATAATTCGATAGTGAGTGTTCCAGTCAACATTGTCAAAAGCTTTCTGTAAGTCTACAATTGCTACAAACGTAGATTTGCCTATCCTTAACCTATCTTCTATGAGAAGTCGTAGGGTCGGTATCGCCTCGCATGTTTCTAAATTTCTCCGGAATTCAAACTGACCTCCCTGAGGTCGGCTTCTACCAGATTTCACACCTCTCAGCATCTGTTTTCTTTGGAGTTAGGATTATTATATTCTTTTTGAAGTCTGAAGATATTTCGCCTGTCTCATACCACCAGATGGAAGAGTTTTGTTAAGGCTGAATCTCCCAAAGAATATCAGTAATTCTAACGGAATGTTTTCTACTCCTGGGGCCTTGTTTCGACTTAAGTCTTCCAGTGCTTTGTCAAATTCTTCACACGGTATCATATCTCCCATCTCATCCTCATCTACCTCTTCTTCTATTGCCATAATACTGCCGTCAAATACATCTCCCTTATGTAGATCCTCTATATACTCGTTCCACCTTTCTGCTTTCCCTTCTTTGCGTAGGACTGGTTTCCCATCTGAGCTCTTGCCATTCACACTCCAAAGCTCTCATTAATTGTGATGTAGGCGGCATCTATCTTTCCCCTAGTGAAATTTGTTTCTAAACCCATAAATTGGTCCTATAGGCATTCCTGCTTAGCCATTTTGCACTTCCTTTCAATCTCATTTTTTATACATTTGTGTCCCCTTTCGTCCGCACTTTTGTACTTTCTCGTTTCATCAATTAAATTCAATATCTCTTGCGTTCCCCATGCATTTGTACTAGCCCTCGTCTTTTTACCTACTTGATCCATTGCTGCCTTCATCATTCCGTCTCTCAATGGCATCCATTCTTCTTCTACCATATTCCTTTTCACTGTTCTTGTCAAAGTTCCCTAATGCCTCCTCTGAAACTTTCTGCAACACCTTGTTCTTTCAGTTTACCTAACAAAGAGACGGCACGACCGTGGGGTCAAGGATTTGTCCGAAATTGTGTGTTGAAAGAGGATCCCTAACACTTCACGTGGTTAAAATATTAGGACGCACTACTCAGAAAATCCCGAGAAAAATCGATCCAAAGTTTCTTAGGTGCCGTATGAGTATGAAATTTTAATCCATTTCCGAGTCGCCGTTCGGCCTACATGGTTAGCGCTCGGACCATTGCGCCAGAGATCTTTTTTTTCTTCTGTTGTTTGCAAATTGCAGCGCATTGTTACAGGAGAATCGTGAAATTAATTCCCGGGGAGATTGTATAAAAATTCATTCTATAATTCACCATCAATTATCGTCACCAATATTCCGTGGTTTGCCTCAAAATTATCAGAAACTCAAAAAATTTTTTAAATGTTAATGGGGTATATTTTTGTGCAGATTTACTGGAAACGCCCTGTTATTGTAAAAAATCTGCTTTTATATGTTGCGCAAGATATCGCAAAAATTATTGCTTTGTCTGTTTTTACGATAATTACCACTGCGGTTCTTGTTTATAATTATTGTATGTATAACAATTGAATGTTTCCCAACCGACTTTGTTATTCTAATTAAAAACCTAATGTTCTTTCCTCATATACTTTAGAATGAAAAATAGAAAACCCACCGACCGCCATGAATTGTGTTGTTGGACATAAAGAAAATAATGTTTATTCAATAATGCAACTAATTTGTTAAAGATAATGTAGGTTTTGGAAACTTTCTGAATAATTGGTGGAATAACAAAAGAAAATGAAACAGAAGAAAAAAAAAGCGCCAGCGGAGGAATCGAACCCGAGACCTCTAGCGTAATAATCCGAGCCCTAAACATCTTTTTCTTTTTTTTTTTTTTAATAAAAAGAAAAACGCAGTTCCTCCGCTTTATGGTCCAATAACGCAACCACTCCTTTTTTTTGGGAACAGGAAGGCAGGGTAAATAAGCAATCTTTATTCGTACAATTATGCTGTCCTAGGGATATGAAAAGTATCGAGACAGCAAAAACAATTTGGAAACCATAAAATCAACGCAAAGGCCGCCCTCTTTTTTTCTTTTTTTTTCTTTTGTAAGAGGAATAAAGTAAATGACAATCCTAGTCACGGGCGGGAGTGAAAATGAAGTTATCATCTGCATCACAATCCCTGCAGCACGCGGTGTCGCATCATAAACCTGGCAGAAAGCCATATAATCTTGACCATTTCTGCCAGTGTGGGCGGTATGTATTTCTCCTGCGTCGACCATTCGAAGGACCATTATCTGAGGCGGTTTCGGTGTTTACCATCGTCGTGTTTTTTTTTTTTTTCACGTTAACGTAATCCAGTCATAACTGGCGCCAACAGGTAGGGGCCAGTTTTCTTCTCAGTGTGCTATATGCTAATATAATTGAACCGCGCAGTACTGTCTCTAGTCGTTCTGCTGCAGGAGTCTTCTCAGTTCTGGGACACCCCAGCTGTCGGGCGGATTGTGAAAAACACTTACTAAAAAATTGGAAAAGTAATTCCTGTATTTCGTATGACTCCGTATGAGCTCGTGTTGTTCTTGTAAATACATCCAACAATCCATCACGGACTTAATATCTTTCGAATACAAATATTTCGTCGCATGTCCAGCGATCCAATTCACCGCATACGTCTTTTGTTTGGGAAAAAAGGTCTTGTCCGGTAGAAAAAGTACATCCGATGTGATTTCTGTGTAGTTAGTGCGCCGAAGGAAGGCCAGTATTTGACGCGTCAGCATCCAGACGTCCCTCGCTGCGCCACACACTAAACCATGTTCTTCCGTTGATAACAGTACACAGTTTGTGCAAAGAAGAGAATCGGCCATATGAATTGTATGTAATCGACTCCTGGTCACAAGTTTACGGTTTATAAGAATATACCACATCGATCTCGTTGCTGTTGACAGTAATGGAGTATGCACTGCACACCAAATGTGGTTCCACGTTCTCGACGGGTATTTGAATTCCATTATGTTGCGGCCATGGTGATCCATCAAGCATCTATAGATCTCCCTAGTCGTGGGTATTCTCGTCGAAGGTACTTTCAGACGAACAAAACTGTAATCAACAAGAAATGAGGCAATGTGTGCAAGAGAAGGCGAAATATTGCCCACCGCAATAGGGGGTTCGTACGAAGGCGGATCAAGTACTTCTATCAGAGCTGACGTTATGGTATGCTTTCTTTGTTGCCAATTTCGTATCATCGCCCGCATGTAAAGCCCCAGAGCTTTGTTTCGCACGTTTGTGAGGTTGAGGCCACCGTTCCGGAACTGTAGCGTTAACGTATCATATTTGATCTTAAATAACATCCCAGTACTAACATAGTAACCAAAGGCAGCCATGAGGCGGTCTGCAATACCCTTCGGTATTGGTAGGATCTGCGCTAAATGGGGCAGTCGTGACGCTATGTGAACGTTGGTGTATGCCACACGTTGGATCATGTCAAAGGCTCTCAGTGAGTTGTTGCGTATCGTCAGACGAACATTCTGCAGAAGCCGCCGAGAACTCGCCGCCGCTGACCGCCGTAGTGAACGGGTAAATGTAATCCCCAGACATCTCAGCGATTCCACCGTCTGAAACGGTCCCGGTATGTCTTCCAGACCCCGTCCAATGTGCATAATTTTGGATTTCGTCATGTTAACGACACACGCCGTCCCGTAAGAGTCTAGATGTTCAACAGCCTGATGCACTTCATGTCCTGATCTGACAAGAAGGATCAGGTCGTCCGCATATGCGCGACAAACGAAGGAGTTCTCATTAAGCGCTATCCCAGTAAGTGAGCACCTCATAACACACATCAGCGGCTCAAGCGCTATCTCAAACAGCTTCATGGAGAGTGGGCACCCTTGTCGGACTGAGCTGTGAATAGGAATCGAGCCCGCTTCCCGACCGTTTACAATCACCTTCGATGTAGCCCCTCGTATTAGCGTCATAACGATGGAGATGAAAACAGGTGGAATCGCCATTCGGCTCGTGACTGACGCCAAGAAGTCATGGTTTATCCTGTCGAACGCACGATCGAAGTCCACAGATATCATCGCTGCTCGCATTTTACACGTTTCCGCAAGGGCAATAACGTCACGGTATTCACTTAACGCCGAGGAGATGTTGCTTGGCACCCCTACGCAAGCCTGATCAGGGGATATTGTCCTGGACATCGCCAGCTTGAGACGAGACGCTAGTAGTTGTGCAAAGATTTTATAGTCGGTGTTTAGCATAGTGAGAGGCCGATATTGATTAACACTGCTACTCCCCGCCATCTTCGGGATGGGAAGAAGAAAGCCCGTCACAAAATCCGACGGTAGGCGCATTTCCGGACGCATCGCCTCATTGTACATCGACACCAACTGTGGCATCATCATGTCCACGAATTCTCGATAAAACTCTAGCGTAATCCCATCTGGCCCTGGTGATTTATGGGCCGCTCCTTTTGTGAGTACCACCTTTATTTCGTCTTCTGTGAGTGGCTCCATAAGCGCTGCCTTATCCGTCTCTGTCAGTGTCGTTTGCAGATGTTGCAGTATCTAGACGGTCTGTCGGTGTACCGGCATAGAGGTGGCGGAAATGGTCTAAAAATTCATTTGCAATGTCCTGTTGCGTTGTCAGTTGACGGCCATCTAAACCGTGGAGCACTGTTACCAATGCCCGGCGGTAACGTTTAATATGTTCCCGCGACACATGGTGCATCGAGGTACGTTCCCCAGTGATGGCATCGAGACATCTTGCCCGTATTGGGATGCCACCCAGTCGTCGTCGCGTGCCTTGAAACGATGAACTTCCGCATGATGTTCTGCATCGGCACCTGGAAGGACAGCTCACGAAGCATGGTGTAATAATAATCAAGAGTGTCTCTTTGCCATCTCGTCTTATCCCGACCATACTGTATGAGAGCTCTTCTTATTGCCGGCTTAGTACACTCGAGCCACCATTGAAGCACGGAGGTACATGTTGGTAGACGGCGTTGACATGTGGCCCATACCTCCTCGACTCTCTGACGACATTCGGGGTCCGCCCAAAGTGACGAATTGAGCTTCCATGTCCCGCGGCTTCTCCACACACTTTGCCTAGGGAGTGATATGGTACAAATGTAAGCCAGATGATCAGTAAATGCCGCAGGCCATCGTTCCGCGTCGACCACCTTATCCTGTAGGCCAACCGAAACATATATTCGATCGAGTCTGCTCGCCGAGTGACTGGTATAAAAAGTATATCCCTCACGGTTCCTATGATTCATGTCTCAGGTGTCGCTTAACTCCAAATCCCGGCGTAGCACATGCAATTCACGACAGGTATTGTAATGTGGAGTCAGGTCTTTTTGGGCTAAAACACAATTGAAGTCACCACCTATAATGAAATGATCGAATCTGCCGGTAAATAAGGGCCCAATCTTTTCCGAATAATATCTCGCACGCGCCCGTCTGTTGTCTGTGCCGGAAGGGGCATAAACATTGAGAATGCGAATTCCATTAAAAGTTATCCCCAGTCCTCGTGCCGAAGGTAGATAAGCCAGATCGCGAACCGGAACCCTGTCCCGGACCTATATCGCCGTTCCACTGTCGTTGTTCGAGTGCGGCGTGGTGTAGGAGATGTATCCATGGACTTCCTGTAACTCAGGAATGTCAATTTCCTGCACCATCAGTATATCCACATCCAGCGCATATAAATGTCCCTAAACAACTGCTGTTTCACGGGCGATCTAATGGTATTTACATTCACTGTCCCTATTCTGTACGCCTGGGGTCGAGTAGCTGTCATCTCCACATAATGTTAAAATGACAAAGTTTCACCGTATCGATAGTCCCTTTGCACATCCGCAGAGGGTCGCCCGACGGACGTGTCCCTGCGGCATTAGGTTTCTTGAGATGCGGACGGATGCGAGTCCCCACCAGTAGAATGGTCCGCATCGGTGATTTCGTCGTCCTGCTCATACCAGCTGATATTATTGGGGTGCTCCAAATTTTCCTGTGCGGCATTGATGTGTGACATCTGTTGTTCTTTCGCAGCTCTAGACTCCACCGCAGAAGGGGTAGCAGGCCCCTGAGCGGATGCGTCGTCTGAACGACATGACATCTTTTCACTGTCCGAATTCATATGGTCTGCGACATCCGAAGCTTGTGGTTCCAAGTCAGACAGGTCCATAGTGTTAGACTCATCTGGGCTCCCAAGAAGAGAAGGGAGCGTCTCCGCAGAGTTTAGTCGGCGCTTCTTGCGGCGCTTTGGCGAGCGTTGTTTGCGGGCCCTAATCTCGGCCTCTGGTGTTGGCGAATCTTGCATCACCTACGTTCTCGCCGCCGCCACAACGCCATGGGGCCGTTCCACTTCAGCTTCCATGCCTGTTATGATGCTGTCATCCTCTTTCTGCACCACCTGTAATGTCTGGGACTGGAGGGTGGTCGGAGCCATTCCTTCTTCACTGGGGTCCGAAGGCGCCTCAATCAACTGCGGCGTCGGTTCGATAGTGCGCTCCGACCTCGGCGTCACCTCCCCGCGAAGTGCCGCCACGTAAGTCATCGGCAATGACGTTGGTGTAGTCGGATTGTGGAGGTCTCCGCTGGGGAGTTGCACGAGTCTCCTCTGTATACACGCAGATCGAAGATGTCCTTCACCACCACACCCGGAGCATGTCCGAGGCTGTCCATCATAGATGACAATAGCTCGACAGCCGCCGATGTTGATGTACGATGGCACATGTTTCGTAAGGGCAATTCGCACCTGTCGGACACCATTGAGCACTGGATACGTGCTAAAACTTGCCCAACATTCGGCCGTGTGACTGATAACTCTGCCATATGGCTGGAGCGATGCAGTGACCAATGGTTCTGGTATCTCGAAAGGCAGCTCGAAGACTCGAATCGTATGCACGCCCAGGCCCGAATGAGCGACTAAAACTTCGCCAATATGACCATCGGAGTGTCGGAACTGGAATCCTCGTTTGGCGGCTTCAATGATCCTATCGTATGCTGCGTCGTCAATCATCTTTACGTAAAGAGTGCTGCTCACGATTGATAAATGAATTCCAATAATCCCCGTGTAATTAAGTTGCACTTCGTCCTTCAAGAAACGTTCGATTTCGAATGCCTTCGGTCGTGCATACTCGTTACAGAACGTGAACTGTATCGTGGTTTTTCGGAAATTGTGTGCCATTGCGTTCGATTCAAACATTAACACACGCGAGTGACGACGGTGTAAACACCGTTTCTTCCGCGAACGTTCGCAGCCGGGACGTAAACAAGTCCGAGCTGCTCCGCGGCTAAAGGCGGACTGAAACATCTAGGACAGACGGCGGCTCGGCAATTCACTACTTTTTTATACTCACATGGCACCTAAGAAACTTTGGATCGATTTTTCCCGGGATTTTCCGGGTAGTGCGTTCTAATATTTTAACCACGTGAGGTGTTAGGGGTCCTCTTTCACCACACAAAATTTCGGACAAATCCCCGACCCCACGGTCGTGCCGTCTCCTTGTAAGTGGCATATTCTTAAATTCCTACCTTCCTGCAGTTTCTTCAATTTTTACTCCACAGTTCAAATCAACAAATTGTTGTCAGAGTCCACATCTGCCCCTGGAAATGTCTTGCAATGTAAAACCTGGTTCCGAAGTCTCTTTCTCATCATTATATAATGAATATGAAACCTTCTGGTGTCTCCACGCTTCTTCCAC
Organism: Schistocerca serialis cubense; assembly: GCF_023864345.2. NCBI lineage: Eukaryota > Metazoa > Arthropoda > Insecta > Orthoptera > Acrididae > Schistocerca > Schistocerca serialis. Next base: position 790,431,512 of record NC_064642.1, on the reverse strand, counting down.
ATATACAACGTTATCTCATGTTTCTTAAACCAAGTGTTAGCGATGATTAAATTATGCTCTGTGCAAAATTCTACCAGGCTGCCTCCTCTTTCACTCCTTTCCCCCAGTCCATATTCACCTACTATTTTTTCTTCTCTTCCTTTTCCTGCTAACGTATTCCATTCTCCCATTACTTTTAAATTGTCATCTTTCCTTACTATATGCATAATTTCTTTCATTTGATCACACCTTTCCTCTATCTCTTCATCACATGCACAGCTAGCTGGGATATAAACTTGTACCAATGTGGTGGTTGTGGGTTTCACACCTACCTTGGCTACAATAATGCGTTCACTATACTGTTCGTAGTAGCTTATCCGCGTTCCTATTTTTCTTTTCTACTCATTATTAAACCCACTCCTGCTTTATCCCTATTTGATTTTGTGTTTATAACCTTGTATTCACCTGTCCACAAGTCTTGTTCCTCCTGGCACTGAACTTTAATAACTCCTATTATATCAATCTTTAATTTATCCATTCCCCTTTTTAAATTTTCTGACCTAGCTGCCTGATTAACAGCGCCAGTTCTGTTTCTACTGATAACGACATATTCCTGAGTAGCTCTCGCCGGAGATCCGAAAGGGGGACTATTTTGCCTCCGGAATGTTTTATTCGAGAGGATGCCCTCATCATTTAATCATACAGTAGAGCTGCATGCCCTCGGGAAAAATTACTGCTGTAGTTTCCCCTTGCTTTCAGCCGTTGGCAGTACCAGCATAGGAAGGCCGTTTTGGTTGATGTTACAAGGCCAGATCAGTCAACCATCCAGATTATTACCGTGCAAGTACTGAAAACGCTGCTTTCCCTGTCCATGTGATATCAGGTGACATTAATAGTGCTGTCCACTTTGCGCTTACTGTTTTTGAAATTTTTCATTAAGTTAGGAACGCAGAATCTTTTTTCATATAGAATATATGAGCCAGAATATCTGTACACCCCTATATAATACGTAATCGACCACGAGATGACAGGAGAGGTGGAGGCGCCATTACAAAAGGAGACAGGGGGTGTTTTGTAGTCAGCAGAGACGCAGCAACAGGATACTGAGTCGCTCTTGAGAGCTCACTGATTTCGAACTAGTCACTGTATGTCTGTCAGCTGAGTAAGAAATCCATCAAGTATATTTCAACCATTCCAGACCTGCCTTAGTCGACTGACGATGATGTGATTGTTAAGTGGAAGCGCGAAGGAACTACCACGGCTAAACCGGGGCGAGGCGGAGTTCGTGTACTGACTTACAGGGAGCGTCGATCTTCGCGGACGGTGGTTGTGAGAAGTCGCATGAAATCAGCGGAAGGAATCACTCGTGAGATTCGAAGTGCTACCAGGAGTCGAGCTAGTACAACGACTGTACGAACGGAGTTTTACAAGATGGAGTAGAATCGCCGAGCGGATCCTTATAAGCCACTTTTCTCTTTAGTCGAGGTGGTGCAAGGCCCTGCCAGTGGACTGTCGATGGCTGGTGTATAACGTTCCTGTAATAAACTGCAGTTGCCCAGAGACCTAATTGGAACCCACTGGAGCCCCTGTGGGACGGGTTAGAGTGACTACTTTGTTCCTGATTGCACAGTTTAACCTCACTACCTCCGCTGATAACAGCTCTTGAGAAAGAACACGCTGTTATTCCTCTGTAGCCACTCAGTCACCTCGCTGTAACTGTCCCAAGCTGAGTTCCAACAGTCATGAAGGTGAAGGGTGGACTCAACACACATTAATTCTTTTGACCAGAATGTGGCTGCCTATCATACAAAGTGGCTCACTATTCCTAGTATAGGCTTCCAGAAATTTTAGAGGCGATTCAGTAAATAAAGTTTTGATAAGGAACCTATGACAGGACTTACAGGGAGCGTCCATCTTCGCGGACGGTGGTTGTGAGGAATCGCATGAAATCAGCGGAAGGAATCACTCGTGAGGTTCGAAGTGCTACCAGGAGTCGAGCTAGTACAACGACTGTACGAAGGGAGTTTTACAAGATGGAGTAGAATCGCCGAGCGGATCCTTATAAGCCACTTATCTCTTTAGTCGAGGTGGTGCAAGGTGAACGGTTTTTATGTAAAATAGTTTTGAAAATCGGGTCACTTCCAAATCTCTCCCTTCACACCGTACACACAGTTGAAACAGTGAGCTGTGTCCTGTGTGCTCTACAGGAGGTGCTCCACGTGATGATTCTCCCAGTCGTTGCATAAGATGTATCTGTGACGCATGCTTTGGTACACATGGTTTACAACCTGTGGTGTTGGTACGTGGAGCACCATGCTCAACTATCCTAGTTTCGAAGGAAAGAATTTTCACTGCCGTTGTTGTAGTCGAATGAAAATGCTATGTTGTGGACTGAGGCAATCCTTAAAACGTTCTTGATACACGCTTTGCGCTGCTCTGCAATTACGTACCAAGAAGTCTGCTCTACTTGATGTTTATCTGAAATGATTTGATGGCAAAGTGTTACTGTGTTGTAAGAACAAGAGAGTGACAAACATTCACAAGAAAATTAGTGATGGCTTATGGGGGTCACGCTGTACAGTTAGCCGTGGGGCAAGCTCATTATCTGGTGTAAAAGGGACCTGTCGGTATTTGGGACCATCCGTGCAGCGACGGACCGAACGCTACACAGACCCCTGACAACGTGCAGACTATTCACAACCCGATTTTGGCTGACAAACGCATAATATTGAATTAATTTCCATCAGAGTAGGACAAACGCATAATAATGAACGGATTTCCATCAGAGTTTGAGAAGCGGGTGTGTGCATAATATTGGTACAGTTGAAGGTGAAAATGGTTTGTGCCAAGTGGTTCTGAGAATGTTGATTAGACGACAAAGCTTGTATGGACAACAATGCAACACACACACTATAGCTCTCATCTGGCGCCATGCTATTACCGCCTCGTTGGTAAATTGAAGGAATTCCTTCGACGAACGAGATTTGGAGATGATGACTCCCTCGTGAAGGCTGCTGGTGTTTCAGACTTTCTGGTCCTGATTTCTACCTCGCAAGTGCACACGCTCTAGTTCCCCGATGACCTAATGCACTTGTAAGAGACTGAGCTTATGTGAAACAAGGAAATTTTTTTCCGTCAAGAATGAATCAACATACAATAAACACATCAAAGTTACGGAAAATGAACTGATTTTTTAAAAAGCATTGAGCCTTCTTTTTGGAGTAACCCTCTTATATTACCCATATGTCCCTGTAGCCTCTAACCATATTTCCGACAATGTCAAATATTTCGCAGTACCCTATGTTTTCATGTTGACGCACGCATTTTTGTAGGTCAAATGTTTTCATTTTTCTTAAGTGTTGCCTCCATTAGCAACAAGTTTGAAATCCACTTAACAGAATCCAAATTTTCACTTCCGTTCTTCTGTAAATTACCGTTTTCCGCATTTTGAATGTGTGATGCTTTAGGTTGTGCGGTAGCTCTCAAATTCATCTGCATTTGCTATCTTGAGAACTGTGTAGATTCTAATCTTCCGAAATTCCAGTCGCACACCTTGTGCGTTATAGAGTCTGTGCTCCGGCTTTTGCGACTTTCCCAATTATTTTCGAAATTCTGGAGTACATCTAAATCTACATATACATCTACATCCATACTCTGCAAACCACCTGACGGTGTGTGGCGGATGGTACCTTGAGTACCTCTATCGGTTCTCCCTTCTATTCCAGTCTCGTATTGTTCGTAGAACGAAAGATTGTCGATATGCCTCTGTGTGGCCTCTAATCTCCCTGATTTTATCCTCAGGGGTGTCTTCGCGAGATATACGCAGGAGGAAGCAGTATACTGCTTGACTCCTCGGTGAAGGTATGTTCTCCAAACTTCAACAATAGCCAGTACCGAGCTACTGAGCATCTCTCCTGCAGAGTCTTCCACTGGAGTTTATCTAACATCTCCGTAACACGTTCGCGGTTACTAAATGAGCCTGTAACGAAGCACACTGCTCTCCGTTGGATCTTCTCTATGTCTCTGTCAACCGTATCTGGTACGGATCGCACACCAGTGAGCAGTATTCAAGCAGTGGGCAGCAGTGTGGCATCTGCTTTGCCGACGATTAATTTTATATGGTCATTCCATTTTAAATAACTCCTAATGCCTACTCTCAGATAATTTATGGAATTAATTGCTTCCAGTTGCTGACCTACTATATTGTAGCTAAATGATAAAGGATCTTTCTTTATATGTATTCGCAGCACATTACATTTGTCTACATTGAGATTCAATTGCCATTCCCTGCACCATGCGTCAATTCGTTGCAGATCTTCCTGCATTTCAGTACTTTTTCCATTATTACAATTTGTTGTAATTGACAGAAGAACGGAAGCGAAACTTTGGATTCTGTTAAGTGGATTTCAAACTTGTTGCTAATGGAGGCAACACTTAAGAAAAATGAAAACATTTGACCTACAGCATCATCACCAAGAAGCCTCAGTGAACTTCCAATGTTATCTGTTATTTGTTACATGTCCCTTCTACCTTGTTTGATCGAACGACATCCACAGATCTTTGAAACTCTGAATCTAGTACTGCGTAGCTATGTCTTCGTCAGCAGACAGTTCCTCAAGCAGAATGTCGTCGAAAAACGCTAATCATGGCATACCGCGTTGTTCCAAACCGAGTTCTGTGCATTATATGCTGTAAGGACAACCCGCCTGCTTGTTGTACTTGGGTAGGCGCGCTGGCCCCGAATTGAATCCGCCCGGCGGATTAACGACGAGGGCTGGTGTGCCGGCTAGCCTCGATGTGGTTTTCAGGCGGTTTTCCACATCCTACTAAGTGAATACCGGGCCAGTCCCCATGCCCCACCTCAGTTACACGACTCGTAGACATTTGAAAACTTTCGCACTAGTTTTATGGCTTACACTAGATGCAGACAGGTGGGGCACATTACTTCCATCCCAGGGGATACAGTGTGGCGACAGGAAGGGCATCTGGCCACCCTCTGTCACTAACATTGGCAAATCCATAGTAACAGCGCCAAACTCCTGTTGAAAGTGGGACAAAGGCCCAAGAAAATGATGATGGTGATGATATGCTCTGAGAACGTCTGTACCCAGTATCTCAGCCATGAGTGACACTGCAGACACACTAATATCTCAAGTTATCGAATGTCCTGTAACTCAGGGTGTGACGTGATCTCCAACCACAGCTACGTGGCGGCCACCACTCGAATGGTCTCACCGAAGTTGCATGGTGTGGCATCACTCAAGTGATGTAATTCATAGCCCTGCCACTCAAAGTTCTGGTAGCTTTAACACTTTCGTCACCGCGTCACCCATATCTAGGTGATAGGTAAGATTCCGTGAGGCCCCGTCACCCACTTACGGGTGACGGTCTTCTCGTTCAGTTTAATAGGATCTGCAGTTGGAATTTCCAGAGAAATTTAATGGAATAAGCACTGAAATATAACTATATTATATACAACATAAACATACAAACAACATACACAAAATTTCCAGAGAAATGTAATGGAATAAGGCCTGAAATGCAGCTATATTACATACAACATAAACATACAAACAATATACACAAAATATTAATTTATTTTTACGATGCCATATTACAATACACTACGTCGCAGGGTGTTCGTTAAAACACTCTAAACACCTTTTAGATGGTTTTAGACAGTTGGAACAATACGAGATTCGTTCAAAAAGTAACCGAACTTTTGCTGTATCAGCTTTATTGCTTACTGTACAACATTTAAGCACTCTCTACTTCAAAATAGTCCCCTCTACTCGCAATACGCCACTCCCATAGTTTCTTCCAGTTTTGGAACGCCTCTTGGAACACATTTGTGGGATGGGGTGCCAGTTTCTCGTCTCATTGTCCTGTATCTCCTCTAAGGTTTGGAAACTACGTTCTTTCAACGTGTTTTTTTTCAGTTTGGGAAACAGAAAAGATCTTCTGGGGCTAGGTTCGGAGAACACTGTGTACGGGGCACAACGGGAATGTGGTGTTCTGCTAGATAGCTGCAGACAGGGAGTGGCGCTTGAGCTGGCGCATTGTCATATGCAACATCCAACTCTGGTTTTCCCAAAATTCAGGCCTCTTCCTGTGCACAGTGCGCACTAAGATTCCCTGATAGACTTCCTTGTTTACCATCTGACCATGTGGCACATTCTCATGATGGATAGTGCCTTTGTAGTCAAAAAACACAACTAACATCACGTTGAACTTTGACTGAATCATGCGTGCTTATTTTGGACGAGGTGACTCTTTGCCCACCCATGACTAAATCTTCGTTTCGGCATCATAGCCGTACACCCACGTCTCATCGCCTCCTAGATGTTCTTAAGAAAGTTTTCATTGTCATTAGGAGTGGCAAGCAATTCCTCGCGCATTTCAACTAGGGTCTATTTCTGATCTTCAGTCAACAAACGCGGTACCAGTTTTGCACTGACACGACGCATCTCACGTTTTTCACTCAGAATTTGATGACACGATCCTACGCTGATGCCCACCTTCTCAGCAACTTCCCGAGCATTTAGATGACGATTTCCGCAAATCACAGCACGAACGCCATGACACGGACATCACCAGTTGATGTGGAAGGACGTCCAGACTTGAAATCGTCACAGACCGAAATTCTGCCCTGTTGAAAACGTTCAAACCACTCGTAGCACTGCGTGCAACTCATACAATCCTCCCTGTATGCTTGGCTAAGCATTTGAAATATCTTTGCGAAAATTTTGGCAAATTTGTAGCAGAATTTCACACACACACGTTGTTCTTCAAGCTCCTTCATGGCACTAATCTGACGAGCAGGCTGTACACGTGCCTACTTCAGCGGCAGTGGTTCGCTTGCTAATTGTCCGGGCGACACGAGTCGCTCACAGGTTCGTCCTTACAAGAGCACCCTCCAAACTATAAATAACGGATTTTGATGCGCTTCAAATATGTTGTAGAGGCACTTATCCTGAGTACCTGGCTATCCACTTTTTTACTTACGGGCCTTGGTTTTTGAGAAAATCGCTTTTGAAGTTCATTGCGCGCTTTGTATACCCGTAACATTACATATGTTTCGAGCAAGTCAGTGTAGCGCAGCGGTAAAGGTTCACGGCTACGGCGGTAGAGGTACCGTTTTCGAATCCTGCTGGTGTACATTTTTTCTTTAAATCGACCGAATTTTTCAATTTTATTTCAAAGAATATCAACAAACAGTGTAAGGTGTGGGAAATTATAAAGATATATTCCGATATTATTTTTCTCTAATATTCATTTCATTTGTGGTTCGCATCATATTCTCCCAATTCATCTTCTTCGTTGAGATCTATCAATAATGATCTGTCTTTCGGCCAAGAGATTCTTTATTACGATACATATCTCATCGCCAGTTGCAACGGAATTGGCTGAGATCTCGCTAGGCGGTGCATTAGTTATGAGATTCAAATCGCGGAGCAGATTTTCGGCGTATTTAAAGGCATTTGTGATTTCGCCTTTTGATTCTTCGTTCAACTCCTCTAGTTGTGGATCTTCTTCTGGCTGCACTAATGCAGAAACACTTGGTTCTTCCATTTCACGGAATTTTCCTAACACACGTCACTAGAGACGATTCGCGAGCAACTGACGCTAGAGTTAGATTCGAACATAAAGGAAAGCAACTCGTATCCTCATTGGCCTAGGAGATGGGGTTACCGCTACGGCTAACGGTATTCACGGGAGAGGGGACGATAATGGGCGGAGATCAATTTCAGGTAATACAAGAAGCGACCGTTGTACGAACATTTAGAACTCCAACTGCGAACCAAAAACGGAATGAAAATTTGAAAAAATTAATAACTGAGTATATATTTATAATTTCGCACACCTTACACTGTTTGTTGATATTCTTTGAAATAAAATTGAAAAATTCGGCCGATTTTGAAAAAAAAAGTACACGAGCAAGTTTCGAACACGGTACCTCTACTGCTCTGCGCTGACTTGCTCGAAACATATGTAATGTTACGGATACACAAAGCGCGCAATGAATTTCAAAATTGATTTTCTCAAAACCCAAGGCCCATACCTAAATAACCGGATAGCTAGGTACTCAGGGTGAAAACCTCTACAACATATTTGAAGCGCGTCAAAATCCGTGATTTGTAGTATGAAGGTTGCCCTTGTTAGATGAAAACGAACCCGGCGAACCTGCCGCTAAGTGCAGTCCGCAGCGCGCTCACTTGCTGATTGACGCGCTGTTCCGTTAAGTTCGGTTTCTTTTTGAACATACCTCGTAGGTCACAATTGTTTTGTTTTTACAGTTTTCTTTGGCTGTTTGCTTCTTCTTCTGGTAGCATAGGGCGCAGATCCTTCGCGTACGCTTGCCTTGCTGCCTCTTACGAATCTCTAAATGGTGGGGCATGTTCCTTGTTTTATTCCTTTTACTGTCGGGAATAGCATTTCCTGCGGACAACCATTCGGTAACGAGTAAATCCCAAAAAGTTTTATTTCTCTTTTTGTATCTATTGCCCTGTAGTACACGAAGTGAGCATTTACTATACTTCTTGCTAATAGCAAATTTAGTGCTAATTTTCTATAACGCTTGATACCCACCGGTATCGTTTCAGCGTACGATACCATCAGGTCGCTTCTTTCGATGCCACTTTTTCCAATATTATATGCCAGTATTGCCAAGCGTTTCTGTTTCCTAGGACGACCGCGATGAGATGAATCCGACATTGACGTGATAATAGGTGCATGTTTTGTCGATGACATCTTAACATCAAGAACATCACGCCATTTTAACACCACACTACGTTTGGCAGTTCACATGCTTTCATTTTTCCTCTCTTCACTGGATACGACATTACAAAACATGGTGTTAATTTTTTTTTGTACCGTGCAATTCCAAAGACATGCGTTTTAACTTTACATGTTTGACTACTAATTCGTTGCTATTGTAAAAGTTATCGACAAACAGAGTTCGTCCTTAGTTTAGCGAGTTCGATGAAGACGTTTCTGGCTATGCCAACTCGCTTTCTTCCGCTGATATCTTGTCCAGATTGTACTTTCGCTTCGGTGGAGCACAGTTTGAAAAGTTTTATACCATACTTATGCCGTTTCGTTGGTATGTGCTACCTGAACCTTAGTCGTCCAGTCCAAGGAACCATTATTTTGTCGACCACAATATCTTCGCCTGCTGAAAGGCTTACAGATAATTGTCTGCCAATATGTTTAGGAGTATTAAAATTTTTCGAAGCCTGCTAGCCTCGTCTGTCGTTTCGTTACTTGCAAAATGCAAGTTTACTAACAGTAATTCAAAACCATTACGGGATATCGAGCTGCGTACGTAGGATATCGAGCTATGTACGTAGGTCTGTTTGACCAACATCTAACGAGCGGTGTCTACTATATCCATCCAAATCATCAGTCCGGTCACGTTTGTAATTTTTTCAGACGACAGTGATTTCCATCTGTTCTGTCGAGCATGTTCAGCCATTTCATGTTGAGGCAGCTTTTTCTATGCATATCTATTAGTCCCTATGACTAAAAGGCTTATCACTTTTTCGTTGAAGAATACGAAAGCACGTCACTTGCGCTGACGTCAAACGGTAAATGAATGTGAAGCCCACCTCTTCCGGTGAAAGGAAATGACTATTGCTTGTTAGCAGATTCGTTAAGTGTACCGTCAACAGAGTTCTGCTCCTCTTTTTCGTCTGCAGAAAGATCTTCCAACATGTCATCAACGTGTTCACTCGCATATGAATGCTTCGAAACGGGGTCTGAACTGGATGAAATTCTATTTATCACTTTTCGTCTAAGACGCAGTGCTTCTTCGTCAATACTCTTCTCACTTTCAGTTATTCTTTTACGCCGTCCAAGGAACATTTTTAGGATACAAAGGTCACTGACGTGCGTCTCAAACGTAGTTTGCTTCATGATTCAGAAATTGATCTGGTATGAGATCACAGGAAACCCTCTAGCCGAACAGATCATCGCTTTCCCCATCTCGGAACTAAACACTTTATTCTTAGGAATGATTCGAAGGATGTGTTTCGTGAGATCACGGGCAACGCACGAGCCTACAGGAGTTGCACCGTCGATATTCACGCTTATCCCTGTGTTTAGGTTCCGGCGCTCCGACAGTCGGATGTGGGCTCCACGTGAAACTCAGCTGAGTCCCGCTGGGCGACGAAAGTGTTAATTTTGTGACGCCAACGTTCTTCCCCGTTAGCCTCATTCGACTGCCAGATCGTGGCTGAATTTCGATGCACAATTGCTGTATTCTTGTTTTCGTATTAGCTAATCATCTGACTGGTGAATATGATAAAGGAAGTAACAAGGGGACCGGTGACAGTAGAATTTCAGCTTCACTGTAAACTGAATATCCAGTCATCAACTATGCTACAGCGTCAATCAGTGCACTTCCACATAGTGTCACTCGAAATTTAGGCACAAAATAATATCAACGTTTACTATAACTACTGAACTGATCAGCCAGAATATTACGACCACCTACATAATAGTCGGTTTTTCTACCTTTGACACGGATAATAGCGTCTACGCGTTGTAGCATGAAAGCAATGATGCCTTGGTAGGTCGGTGGGAGGATTTAGCACGCCATCTGCACACCTGATTCCCGTAAATTCCGTGGAGGGGGGAGGGGGGGGGGGGTTGGGGCGGTGAACTCCTACGTCACATTCAATCATATCTCAGACGATGCTTATCCATTTGTTATATAACAACTGAACATCAAAATGGAGGCAAACAGATGGACACTAACCGAAAAAAGCCGCCTATACTGTCGCAGGAAATAAAAAACTAAATTTGCATCCATATCGACACATAAGCGATAGTCATGGCGGTACATTAAAGTGTCTTCCATCTTTTCGTCATAGAGCTAGCACCCAGCATTATGCTAGCAATGATGATGTAACTTCCTGAAACCATCTGAAGATGAACCTGAGAAGGTTCGAAAACCTGTTCATGGAATAAAACATAATTATTCAAAAGCGTGACTGGTTGAACTTTTGTATAACCTATTTACATATCTCAGGTGTGTTTGATTGGGTTCAGATCCAGCGAGTTGGGGAGCCAGGACATCAATTGGAGCTCGCTGCTGTGTTCCTCGAACCAGTCCATTAAACTCCTGGCCTTCTGACATGGCCCATTATCCTGTTGAAAAATGCCACTCACATCGGGAGACATGACCGTCGTGAAGGGGTGTACATGGTCTGCAACCAGTGTACGATATGCCTTGGCCGTCACGGCTCCGCTGGAGCCATGGATGCCTACGTGAATGTTCTCCAGAGCGTAATGAAGCCGCCGCCAGCTTGTCTCCGTCCCGCAGTGCAGGTGTCAAGATGATGATCTGCTGGAAGACAACGAGTTCGCGCCCTCTCATCGGTATGATGGAGAAGGTATTGGGATTCATCAGACCATGAAACGGTCTGCCAGTGCGCCAACATCCAGTGCCGATGGTTACGCGCCCATCACAGCCGTAGTTGCCGATGTCGTGGCATTACTACTGGCACATGCATACCTTGTTGGTTGCGCAGGCCCATCGTTAGTAATGTTCGGTGTACTGAATGTTTGTACACACTTGTACTCCAAATTGGTTCAAATGGCTCTGAGCATTATGGGACTTAACATCTGAGGTCATCAGTCCCCTAGAACTTAGAACTACTTAAACCTAACTAACCTAAGAACATCACACACATCCATGCCCGAGGCAGGATTCTAACTTGCGACCGTAGTGGTCACGCGGTTCCAGACTATAGCGTCTAGAACCGCTCGGCCACCCCGGCCGGCACTTGTACTCCGCTCAGCATTAGAGTCTGATGTTAGTTACACCACAGTTCCCTGCCTGTCCTGTTTTACCAGTATGCTCAGCTTGTTTCTCTTTACCTTTATTGAGATTCAATTCCCCCCAGAAGGGGGAGGGCTGGCAGCAGCTTAGTACGCCGCTCTTCAGCCTACAGAATTTATTTTTTAAATGAAGATAATATATAATAAATCAGGTGACTTAAATGGTAAAATGGCAGAAAAGTGTGGAACTTAATCATAAAACAAAGGGTTAGGGATGCTAATAAAATACACAGGAAGCAGACAGGTAAAATAATAGACAGACAGTTAAAAAACACGGCGACAGTCTGGTTTCTGTTCGCAAGATATATAAAAATCACACCCAGCGACAGCATGATTTCTGTTCGCAACAATCAGGAAAAGGCGCGCAACACTGAACGCTCACTTGAACACTGCACTAAAAAGTTGGCACAAATATGACACAGCACAGCCGAGGGCAGATGGAGGGAACCTGGAAAGAAAAGTGGGAAGGAGAGGAAAAACGAAGTGGGGGAGGGGGGGAAGGAGGCGACAGAGGACGAGGACTCATAAGAGGGGGAAGGGGGCTGGGCAGACACGAGAGGGAATGGGGAAAGTCACAGGAGGTGAATGCAAAAGGACTTGGGGAGGGGGGGAGGGAGAAAGGAGACAGATAGAGGGTACGTGGGGGAAAACAGGATGGAAGGGGAGGGAAGAGGGAGCTCAGGGAAGGGACATAGGAAGTGGGGGAGGTGAGGATCAGAGTTGATCGGAGGGATAAATGGAGGGAGAGAGGGCATCATCTGGGAGGGGGAGTTTATGGAAGCCACCTTGGAAAAGGAGATGAAGGGTATAGGGATGGAGGGTAGGGGGGACACAACAGTGAAGGCACGGCAGGGGGTGAGGGATGGAGAGGAGAGGAGCAACTAGGGGATGAGGGTGTTCAAGGCGGCGGGAGGTGTAGAGTGAGGGGATATGATCGAGGAATAGGAGCAGATGGGGGAAAGGAATCAGCTCGTACAGGATCCGTGTGGGGGACATCAGCTCAGCCTACGACTCCGACATTCGTAATGATGGATGGCCGTCCTACCACGTCTGGACGTTCTAACAATACCACCAATTGCAAAGTAGGTTACACATCAGATTAATAATGTTGCTCACGCAGCATATGTTCGCTTTATCGGGCAACAACAAAGTTATTGATTGTGGATGGTATCGTCAGAATGCAAATAATGAGGTCACTGTAAAAAAGTCATTGATTTGGCACTTATCTTGAATGGATTCCCACGTAGATTTCGTCGAAGTTGTTATGGCTCATCTGGTTGATTCTAGGGTGATTCCACTTTGACTGCTAGAAGGTCCAGATCTGTATTTTAGCAATATTTGAAGACCTAACAAATGCGTTTTTCAGGAAATTCTTAATGATCAAACAATCCCAGATCAGAACAGTGGTATGGTAGAAATAATTTTTTACTTGGTGTTCACGATCCACATTTTTATTAAACTTCTTGTAAATTCACATATACTTCTTCTTAACTATCACATCATCAAGAAAACAGTTTCGTATCAATCTTCATATATGTAATTTCCTCTTTAACCAAACACAAGACTTGGCTGTTCGTTTACAAAGCGAAATAACAACATAACTTCTGCCAAAGTGAAACAAAGACTGCTCTGTGCGCATTCGCGCCAGAACGGTTACAAGTAAGTCAAAGATTATGACAGTCTCACAGAAATGAATACACACAAGAACCTTATCACTGTAATATATCGATACATCGGAGTACCTATACATTAATAAAACCAAATGTGAATATTGTCACGAAAATATGTCTGTTACTTTGCAGAAAAGTAGTACGATATTACTGGCATCGAGAACTGGGATTAGAGTGCCGTAATGGTCACGTAAATAGAGAACCATTACAACGTGTTTTCAACCTTGGTTTACCACGTGTTGAAGACACTTACCACAGCTCTCCTCGAACACGCGACAAGTCGTGCAGTTTCCAAAATTCTCGTAACAGAATGCTCATTGATATAACATGTACCGTGTGTGTGTCCGAGTAGCAGTTGTTCCTCGCTAGGTGACGCTGCTTTCAGCTGGACGGCTTTGTATGGACAGTAGGTCGGTGGTCATAATGTTCCGGCTCTGCTCAGTGTAATTACCCCCCATCATACAAGAACCTTGAAATTATACTTTTTGGGATACTTTTTGGCACGTGGTAAATATAGTGGAGAGATGAAGAGTAATCGTCACATACCAAATATCGATCTGGCACTCGTAGTTTCAACCGAGCCGGTGCTGCATCCCTATGAGAATATCGGATTTTTTTAATAGAGACTGATACGTGTCTCAACAAGTCTTCATTACCGAGTGCTACTTCTTTTGTAGATGTGCTTGATACCCCTCTCTTCTTCGTGTGGAAAATGCAGTTCAAAATTCAATTTAAATGCTTTCTTTCTTATTTACGTTTTTTTTCAAACCTAATGCCATAATGTCATTGACAACACCAATGTCGTTTACGCCATAGAGAAAGTGGTGTCACTAGAATTTTGACAAGAGCGTGTCGAAACAATAACACACGGTGCCACTGCCACCTCTGCCCTCATGTAACCTGCTGTGGCGTCACTTTAGTGGCATGTGGGTAGCTACTTTAATGTAGCAACCCCATGGCCAATAGCAACACGTCCCATCATTATTCAAAGCTATTTCGTCCTGAAGTCTTATTGTTTACGAAATGTTTAGCGATAGTGATAGACGTCTATAGAAGTAGCTCTCATTGCAGAGGAGTGGGAATTTTATTACAGCGACCTGCAATAAAGACGTCGTCATTTGGCAGATGCGCGCCCATCTGGCGCGGTGGCGCCCGAAAGACAGCTGGTGCAGCCGTTTTGCGTACGCGCGGGGGCGCAGCGGAGGGTGTGCTCCCCTCAGCGCCGGGCCGCCGCCGGATACATCCCCCTGCGTCCCGCGCCAATTTAATGACGCCGCTCGGGTTTCATAACGCGTAATGGCGCCAATAAATCACCGCCCTGGTGGCGCCATCACAAATGAGGCCCACCGCGGTCTCCCCATTTATGAAATGATTAAACTCACTCTCCACGCGGCCACTGCGCCCGGCCTCGCCTACTTAGCTTTTTATGTTGTGTTTCGCCACGCAAATGAGCTCCATGCATTTTCATCAACGTTACAAATTAAATGAGCGAAGATTGTGGAACAGGTAGTGATTTAAAAAAAAACCATCTTCCAAATATCCCGCTCATCAATAATGTGTCAACAGGGGTAGTAGCTGGTAATGAAAAATTATCATAGTCTCTCATTGTACAGTATTTAACAATTTAACAAGAAAGAATGAGGTGAAGCTTCAGTGTGTCCGTCTACATTATCATCTTCTTAATGAGTACCAAATTTAAGGGTGAGCAGTCGTTAGTTAAAAATTTAGAGGTAAGAATTGTTATCTGCATAAGACTCATTTGGCGTAAATTAATTAAAGATTCATTTTCATAACAAAATATGCACACTCCATAATCAGTTTTGATGTGATTCTATTCGTCAAATAGTTTAATTGTGTGTGTGTGAAATCTTATGGGACTTAACTGCTGAGGTCATCATTCCCTAAGCTTACACATTACTCAGCCCAAATTATCCTAAGGACAAACACACACACCCATGCCCGAGGGAGGACTCGAACCTCCGCCGGGACCAGCCGCACAATCGATGACCGCAGTGTCTTAGACCGCTCGGCTAACCCTGCGCGGTAAATAGTTTAATTCATGAGATGAAAGATAATAAATAGATAACGCATTCAGTCGCGCATTTACTGTTACTGACATATTACACTTACTGGAAAACAGCCAATGAAGGATTGTTCAGTAAGTAACACATACGTATTCTATTAACAGAAATGTCACCAATGTATGTCCAGTAAACTAAGTATATGATCCCATTCGCTGAGATACTACATTTAAATGTATTCTAAGATATACGAGGGTAATCCAGAAGGTAAGGTCTCCTACTTTTTTGTAAGTACAAAACTCTATTTGTGTGACAGTTGGTCACACTGTTATGAAGAGTGCTTCACGCGCAGTGTGTAAACATGCGCACGCCTCTCTGAGGTGCTCAGTCTTGGCTCGGCAGCCGTTGAGAATGGAGCTCCCGTTGGATGTTACCGCCAAGTGCGAATTGCGTGCAGTTATTCGGTTTTTGAACGCAAAGGGCACTGCGCCGATTGAAATCCATCGGCAATTGACGGAAGTGTATGGTGAGTCGTGCATGGATGTCAAAAATGGTGGTAAGTGGTGTAGAGAGTTTGCAGCTGGTCGGACCGAAATTCACGACGAACAAAGGATCGGGAGAGCGTCAATTTCAGAGGAGACAGTGCTGAAGGTTGAGCAAAGCATGCGTGAGCGGATCACCCTGGATGATCTCTGCACGTTGGTTCCTGAGGTTTCCAGACGCACCGCTCACAGAATTTTAACGGAAACATTGAACTACCACAAGGTGTGCGCAAGATGCATGCTGACTGAGGACCACATGCGGCAACGAGTTGATGCTTCCCGCGCATTTCTTCACCGCCTTGCAGCCGAGCAGGACAACTTTCTGGACTCAATTGTCACGGGTGACGAAACCTGGGAATATCACTTTACACCTGAGACCAAGCAACAATCACGCCAGTGGCGGCATCCTTCTTCGTCAAAGCCGCGGAAATTCAAACTAACACAGTCTGCCGGTATAGTCATGACAAGCGTTTCTTGGGATCGGAACGGGGTATTGCTGGTTGACTTTATGCCCACTGGGACCACAATTAACGCTCACAGGTACTGTGAGACTCCGAAAAAACTCAAACGGGCAATTCAGAACCGGAGAAGAGGAATGTTGAACAAGAGCGTACACATTCTCCATGACAAAGCTCACCCAGACATCGGTCGGCAAACCGTTGCTCTCCTATAACAGTTTCAGTGGTACATAATGACCCATCCCCCCTGTAGTCCTGACTTGGCGCCCAGTGACTATCACCTGTTCTCTAAGTTAAAAGAACATTTGGCCGGAAAGCGATTCAGTTGCGACGACGAGGTGAAAGAAGAGGTTCATAACTTTCTGAAGAGTATGGCGGCGAGCTGGTGTGACATGGGCATACAATAACTGCCGCACCGTCTACAAAAATGCATCGACAGAAATGGTGATTTTGTCGAAATATAGCTAAATGTTCAAGCTGTAAACTGATGTAAGCCGTTGTAGAAATAAACAGGTCTATGTACTTACAAAAAAATAGGAGACCTTACTTTTGGGATTACCCTCGTGTTTTCTAGCCGGCCGTACTCGCGAGCTCTTTCTTTCAGCTACTACACAATTATGGGAGCCATTTTTCGCCATCTAGGGGACAAGTACTTTATGCAGCGTGGAGGTGATCCTTCTGTCTGTCCATAACTTTCGAAACGGGCTCTGGTCAGGGCCTAGTCGGTGGCAGACACTGATGTGACAAAAGTCATGGGAAAGCGATATTCACACGTAGAAATGGCCATAGTATGACGTACACAAGGTATAAATGGACAGTGTATTGGCGGAGCTGTCATTTGTACTCAGAAGATTCATGTGAAAAAGTTACCGACCTGATCATGGCGGCACGACGGGAATTAGCAAACTTTGAACGCCGAATGGCAGTTGGAGTTAGACGCATAGGACATTCAATTTCGAAAATCTTAGGGTATTCCGTATTCCGAGATCCACAGAGACAAGAGTGTACTGAGAGTACCAAATTTCATTCATTAACTCTCACCACGGACAAAGCAGTAGCCGACGGCCTTTACTTAACGACCGAGAGGAGCAGCGTTTGGTAGAGTTGTCAGTGCTAAAAGAGTAGCAGCGCTGCGGAAAATAACCGCAGGAATCAATGTGGGACGATCGACGAACGTATTTGTCGAGACAGCGTGGCGAAACCTGGCGTTAATGGGCTACGGCAGCAGACGACCGACGAGTGTGCCTTTGTTGACAGCACGACATCGCCTGCAGCGCCTCTCCTGGGCTCGTGACTATATCAGTTGGACCCTAGACGAGTGTAAAACCGTGTGCTGATTAGATAAGCAACGGTTTGAGTTGATGAGAGCTAATGGTAGGGTTCATGCGTGGCGCAGACTCCACGAAGCCGGGGACAAAAGTTGTCAACAAGGTACCACGAAAGCTGGTGGTGGCTCTGAACTTTGCAGCTGTTCATGGGCTTCATGTCCTCGAACATCGAGCGTAGTTTTACGGATCACAATGCCCTATGTCAACGGACAAAAATTGTTGGCGATTGCTTTCAAGAACGTTCTGGACAATTTCAACGAATTATTTGGCCACCCCACATGAATCCCATCGAACATTTATGTGGAATAATGGAGAGGACAGTTCATGCACAGACTCCTGCACCGCCAACAGTTTCGCAGTTATGGACGGCTGCAGAGGCAGCGAGGTTCAATGTTTCTGCAGGGAACTTCAAACGACTTGTTGAGTTCACACCACGTTGAGTTGCTTCACTATTCCAGGTTAAAAAATGGTTCAAGTGGCTCTGAGCACTATGGGACTTAACTTCTGTGGTCATCGGTCCCCTAGAACTTAGAACTACTTAAACCTAACTAACCTAAGGACATCACACACATCCATGCCCGAGGCAGGATTCGAACCTGCGAACGTAGCGGTCGCGCGGTTCCAGACTGTAGCGCCTAGAACCGCTCGGCCTTCTGGCCGGCGTTTCCAGGTAAAAGGAGACCGGACACGGATTATTAGTTATCCAACGACTTTTGACACCTCAATGTAAGGGAGACTCAGTATCCCATAATGAGAGGTATTCTACAGCACAACTCCTAAATAATAGCTTTTGAAAAGACGTGGCAGGAAGGAAAATTCTACAGAGGTGTCGTACTGGCGGGAGTAAGAAACGTCTGACTGGCTGAAAGGCCTACACGTAAAACAAATTTGAGGAGCTGCTTGGAGCTCGAATAGTCGAGGATCAGGAGGGGCGTTATGGACCCTGTAGGCCGGATTTAATGATTCAAGTGAGCTGAGTGTTACACGTCTGGTGTGAGTGACTCTCAGTTTTCAGTAAAGAAGTTTCTGCCTGTACAGAATGGATCTAAAGAGCGCGTAAGTACGCACGCGTGTACGGCGGTGGAATTTAGGCATAATTTACCAATTTTCGTAGCAAATATAAGTTTTTATTGAATGGGGTCGTACTCGCCAGGAAAATGTCACGTAACAGAAAGTAGAGTCATTGGCTAGCTGGAAGTAGTCTTTAACGGACTAGACAGATTTGGAGATGTCTAATTGAAACCAATAATTAAATTAGTTCCCTTGGGAATATGAAGTCTGCTAGTTTTTCTTGTGGCTCTGAACTGTTATCCTAACTTAAAAGAGTTTCCATCGAATTAATGATCGTGGATTAAAACTGACTGAAAATAGCAACAACAGACGTGCTCAGTTGTTCGATTAAGTCTGTCCTACACGAGTTCCCACAGTAAAAACTCGTCTTGCCGCCCGTTCTTCCTTCCTCGCTTTCGATGAGCAGTCATTGTCATATACTCAGCCAGGCGTGACACACCGTTTTCGACGCTGGCGTAGAATGCAGAATGAGCAAGGCCCCAAAGCCTAGCTGAAAATTTTGGATTAAGTTTTACACATAACTCTACATCTATACTCTGTGGAACACTGAGAAGGGCGGGCATACAGACTAGCAATTCTACAACATATTACGTTCTCTTCTCGCGTATGAATTGCAAAAAGAATAAATGCTTAAATTCCCGCCTGCGCCCTGTGATTACGAAAATTGTGTCTTCGAGGCTCCTACGTGAGTGCTAGCTAGGGTGATGCAATCTGTTACCGCATTCCTCACTTCGTGCTGGTTCTTGAAGCTCTGTTCATATTCTTTCGCTCTAGAAATTTGACGTCTATCTTCAGGCGACAACCATGTCAGGAACCTTAGCATGTCCTATTACTCAAAGTCACAATTCATGCTGTCCTTCTTTGTGATCGTCCAGTCTGGCATTGCACCCACATACTTCAGTAATATTGTAGGATCAGTCCCACGAGTGTTTTGTGAACGATGTCCTTTGTAGGCTGATTGAATTTATTTCAGCATACTACCAATAAACCAAAGTCTACGATTGAGACCAGAACTCGGGACCTTTGCCTTTCGCGGACAGGTGCTCTAACATCTGAGCTACCGGAGCACGACTCACGGCCGATCATCACAGCTTTACCTCTGCCAGTATCTCGTCTCCTACCTTCCAAACTTTTCAGAAGCTCTCCTGCGAAACTTGCAGAACTAGCACTCCTGAAAGAAAGGACACTGCGGAGACATGGCTTAGCCACTGCCTGGGGGATGTTTCCAGAAGGAGATTTTCACTCTGCAGCGGAGTGTGCGCTGATATGAAACTTCCTGGCAGATTAAAACTGTGTACCGAACCGAGGCTCGAACTCGGGACCTTTGTCTTTCGCGGGCAAGTGCTCTACCATCTGAGCTACAGTTTTAATCTGCCAGGAGGTTTCATATCAGCGCACACTCCGCTGCAGAGTGAAAGTCTCATTCTGGAAACATCCCCCAGGCTGTGGCTAAGCCATGTCTCCGCAGTATCCTTTCTTTCAGGAGTGCTAGTTCTGAAAGGTTCGCAGGAGAGCTTCTGTAAAGTTTGCAGGGTAGGAGACGGGGTACTGGCAGAAGAAGTAAAGCTGTGACAACCGGGCGTGAGTCGTGCTTCGGTAGCTCAGATGGTAGAGCACTTGCCCGCGAAAAGCAAAGGTCCCGAGTTCGAGTCTCGGTCGGGCACACAGTTTCAATCTGCCAGGAAGTTTCAAATCAGCAAACACTCCGGTGCAGAGTGAAAATCTCATTTGAGCCTTTGGATGGTTTTTAAGGTGGTTTTCCATCTGCCTCGACGAATGCGGTCTGGTTCCCCTTATTCCGCCTTAGTTAAACTATGTCGGCGTTTGCTGCGCAAACACTTTCTCCACGTACGCATAGACCATAATTACTCTACCACGCAATCATAACCGGCCTCTGTGACCGAGCGGTTCTAGGCGCTTCAGTCTGGAGCCGCGCTGCTGCTACGGTCGCAATTTCGAATCCTGCCTCGGGCATGGATGTGTGTGATGTCCTTAGGCTAGTTAGGTTTAAGTAGTTCTAAGTTCTAGGGGACCGATGACCTCAGATGGTAAGTCCCACAGTGCTCAGAGCCATTTGAACGCAAACAATGGCGTTACACTTGTCTGGTGTGAGACGTTCCCGAGAGGAGGGGGGTCCACTTGGGGCCGATCGGCACGATAACCCTGTTTTCGGTAGTGGGGCGTCGGTGGGGAAAATGGACTGCTGTAGCCTGTTGTGGGTTTGTGAACCACTGACAGCTACGGCGGGGACGAAGCCTCTCCGTCGTTTCTAAGTCACCGGTTCCATACAATTCAATACAATACAGTACGTTTTCCATTTTGTTGTTCAACTTTCGCGTATATTCTTTTTCTGTTGTAAATACACACACTATGTTCACGTATTTTTACACTTTATTCTCACCTGCAATCGTAGATTTTTTTTACACAGAAAAACGAAACTTGAGACAACATTTAAGGCACAATACTCATCGGGGGTATGCGTGTGTGTGTGTGTGTGTGTGTGAGAGAGAGAGAGAGAGAGAGAGAGAGAGAGAGAGGGAGAAAGAGAGCGAGAGAGAGAGAGAGGAGGGAGGGAGACGATGGGTTGGGGAGGGGTGGGGAGAGGACGGAAGGGAGGGGTGGGGGCGTTTCTTTTGGTAATCCAGGATGCCTGATATACTATATTTTCTTTGGGGGAAGTGCCTTTGTATAATTTATTCACTATTGCAAACAGTGTTCTGTTGCATTGTGTTGTGGATTCGTTCAGAACTTTCTTTACTGCTTTTTGTATATGGTAGTTCTCCTGTAGTGTTGGTGTGTAATAAAGATATTTGCTTCCTCCGAGGATCTTGAGACAAGTTTCAATATTATTTGGATAGTGGTTTTACTCTATGTTGCAGCGTGTAGTGTCGCTTTTCAAGTCTCCGAGGAGCTCAGAATACTTAGTTTTAAAATTCCTGCGTGTTTGGGCCACTTAGACAGGTGGGCATGAGTTTGAAGGTAATTGAAAAATTCCAGTTTTGGTTAATTTATCGGTGGAGGTTTTCTTAGAGATAAGATTTTCCAGTACAGTATGATTTTTGGGATTTAATAGTTACAGTCCTTGATTCTTCAGAAGTTTCCCACCCTGTGGACGGTTTTGTTTCTGTGTTAGTTTGTTAGAGGCACTGGGCAGTGGGGTTCTGGTAAGTCTGTGTAACACGCATCTAAAACTTGAATGATTGTTTGTCAGGTGACTGTACTGGTTGTGAAAGACTGTAACTTGTGGTTGTGTGTTTCCTATATATTTCAAAACTGTGTTGACTCTGTGAAAGGTTATGTCTTCGAAATTTAGTTTGGCGTCTGCTCCTGTTTCGCTGCGTTCTCGGTTTTGTCATGTGTTTATGGTCCTGGTTCTTTGTTGTGGCTGGTAATTTGGCCATGGTTTGTTCTTCTTTAATTTGATTTTATTTCTTATGTTGTTGTTTTGTCCGTTTATTGTTTGTGTGCTGCATCCATTCTAACTTACTGTTTCATTTCTATGAATTACTGAGTTTGTCCAGTGGGGTTCTGTTACGTCTGTGTAACACGCATATAAAACTTGAATGATTGTTTGTCAGGTGACTGTACTGGTTGTGAAAGACTGTAACTTGTGGTTATGTGTTTCCTATATATTTCAAAGCAATGTGACTCTGTGAAAGGTTATGTCTTGGAAATTTAGTTTGACGTCTGCTACTTTCCCAATGGTGAATTTAATTTTGGGGTCTACAGTGTTTACTTCACCACGTGGTTGTCTTATCCGAGTGTCAGTTTCACTGCTCCAGCAAATGATGTCGTCTGCATAGCAACACCAGTGTATAACTTTTGTATTGTTTTGGACGTGTAATTTCACTGAATCTTTTGTTTTCAGTGTTGTTCAGAAATACTTTGGAAAGGGGACCTCTGACAGGTGGACCCTAGCCCTTCTTTTTCTAACTGAAATTCCTCATTGAAAGTGAAGTAGTTACCTTGTTTTATAAGCTTTTAGAATGGCGAAAATTCCTTCCATGTGAGCATTTGTTGTGTTCTCTCTTTTGTAGTTATTCCTTAACAATGCTGATTGTTTTTCCTGCTGGCACTTCAGTTAATAAACGTTAGTGCGGTACCGACGCTGAAGATTTTATGTAGTCAATAGGTGCTGCACCTATTTCTTTATACTGATCCATGCCTTTCAGGACGTCTTGCAAGAAAATCACAAGTTAGGTTTTGCATGACTCACGTTTACTGAATCCCTGGTGGTTGGCGTGGAGGAGGTAGTTGTGCTGACGGCAGCTCATTGCGTTTGAGCTCGGAATATGTTGTAATATTCTCCGACGGTTGGATATTAGTGACACTGGATATTATTAATCAAAAGGATCTCTTCTGCAAAAGTTCTTGTAGAGGATATAAATTGTGCTTTCTTGCAAGCACAGGGCGCAGTTTTACGTTAGAGGGATCTAAAACGAATTATGGTTCAAAGAAGATCTAACTCATCCAAAAATTTTGTACAGAATTTGATAGGGATTCAATTCGCCGTTTCTTTCAGGGATTTTGTGCTTCCCTCACACTATTTCAGATGAACGTTTGACGATTACTGGAGTAAATCCTCAACTGATTTTCTTTTCCATCCTTGTCGTCTTCAAGAATGTGCTTGGTCTCTAATTTTCTGATCTCCGACAAGGCGTTAAACAGGATGCTAATGGAGTAACTATGTAGTGCCAATGTAGTATTTACAGCCTGCACTTGAGTAGGTACGGGATGGGGAGGCTGGCATAGCTTATAAGTGACAGGGTAGTGGGCGGTGGTGAGATCATTCATGGAAAATTCCTGTAATAGTTGGTGATACAGCTGCACCTTCTTTAGATCGAAGTCAGCTGATAGATATACCTTCCTCTGAAAAAGGGAATCACCTTCAAAGGAGGCCAGATATCCAAGTAGTGAAGGAATTAGCATATTTCATCAAAATGACTCTGACATTCTTGGTATACAGGAGCACCACATAAATAATTTTACAGTTCAGAGGCTTCCTTTACCAGGAATCAGATTAGGTAGCTGTTTTTCATGGAGTGTGTGTGTGTGTGTGTGTGTGGGGGGGGGGGGGGGGGGTCAAATACGTAAAAGCATTATTCTATTTGAGTCCATAGACCTATCTCAGCACTGCACTCAACAGGTATTTGAATGTTGTGCAGGGGCAGTTGAATTTACTGAAACTAAACTTCTAATTGTTGGTGTTTATAGGTCAACTCTGCCTTCAGAGCTTTTCTGCTGAAGCTAGAAAGCGTTTTTGTTTCACTTTTTAGGAAGTTCCAAAAATGAGATACATGCGCAGACTTCAGTATTAATTTTATACGTGACTGTGCAAGAAAAAAGAAGTTGAAAGATCTCCTAAATTCATATGATCTGATGCAGACTATGTTTTCTCCAACCAGGGTGCAGGGAAACAGTAGCACAGCTATAGACAACATATTTATTCATTCTTTATTATTAGATAGGCGTCCTGTTAGTAAAAGGGTGAATTATATTTCAGACCATGATGCACAAATTTTAACACTAACAGGTTTTTGTACTCAAACAACTGTTAATACAATTGAAACTATGAATGAAAGCTAATCCAACGGGAATAGCGAGTTTTTTAAACCTTGTTAAGAAACAAGAGTGGCAGAGTGTTTATAGTGCCTAATACTATTTGAAAGTTCTTTCAATTAGAACGTTCTAAACAGAGTACTAGCAGCAAAAAGGCAGCCTTGGTGGTTGAGTAGTGGGACAAGGATATCATGCAGAACGAAGTGGGAATTATATCAAAATGTTAGAAGCAGTCACAATCGAGATACAGTAGCTCATTACAGACAGTATTGTAAAGTGCTTAAAAATTTTATTAGGAAGGTAAAGAGTACGTCGTGCGCAAATAGAATAGGTAATCCACAGGATAAAGTTAAAACCATATGGTCAGTCGTGAAGGCAGTGTCTGGTCAGCAGCAAAAGGTTGCTGATACAAAGTCAGTTTGTAATAAAAATATTTCTCTTACTGATAAGTCAGATATATGTACAGTATTTAACAATCATTTTTCTGAGAATTCATGATGAGTTAAATGAAAACTTAGTTCCTACAGGGAATCATATAACTCTCTTGGTAAAATTCCTTTCAGAGACTGATGTCTGAAACACTCCTCTGTGATACTGAAAAGGGGGAGATTGAGTAAATATTTAAATCACTGAAGACTAAGGATTCTCAATGGAAATGATGGAGTACCTAGCAGAATATTAAAGTACTGTGCTGTACACGTTAGCCTTGTACTTTGCCATATTTGTAATTTTTCCTTTAATAATGGTCAGTTTCCTAAACGATTAAAGTACTTAGCAGGAAATTCGATTTATAAAAACGGAGAAAGAGATAATGCAGACAATTTTAGATCTGTTTCTTTGCCATCAGTGTTTGCTAAAGTTATTGAAAAGGCTGTCTATGTAAGGATAAGTAATCATTTATTTCACATAACTTGCTGTAAAATATAAAATTAGGTTTTAGAAGTGGCTAAACAACTGAAAACGCTATATTTTCTTTTCTCTGTGAGGTCCTACGTGGATTAACAAAACGTTTTGAACGCTAGGCATCTTTCTTGATTTATCTAAGGTGTTTGATTGTGTTGATCACAAAATAGTGCTCCAGAAGGTGGACCGTTATGGAATATGGGAGTAGCTCACAATTGGTTGACCTCCTAGTTTAACAACAGACAACAAAAGGTCCTTATCCACAGGGTTGAGAATGTGTATCATGTGGGGTCTGAGTGGGGCATGGCCAAATGGGTGGTGCCCCAGGGATCGGTGCTGGGGCCTCTCCTGTTCATTATTTATATAAATGATATGCCCTCTAGTATTACAGGTGATTCTAAGATAGTTCTGTTTTCTGATGACACTAGCTTGGTAGTAAAGAATGTCGTGTGAAACACTGGCACTGTTCCAAATAGTGCAGTTCATGACATAAGTTTATGGCTTGTAGAGAATAAACTAAGGCTCATTCATAGTAAGACTCAGTGTTTGCATTTTTAGACACAATTCAACAAAACTAAACGTTTTAATTAACAGAATGGGCATATGGTTAGTGAAACTGAACAGTTTAGATTTCTTGGTATAAACTGTCCTGGAAAGCCCATGTTTAGGACCACGTTCAAAGACTTAATACTGCTATTTTTCCTATTCGAGCGGTATCTGAAGTAAGTGATAGCTCGACACGAAAAGTTGTCTACTTCGCTTATTTTCATTCGATTATGACGTATGGTATTATATTTTCGGGTAACTCTTCCCATTCTCAAAGAAATTTTTGGCTCGGAAACGGGCGGTTTTGGGAATAAGTGGTGTAAGTTCACGAACCTCTTCTCAACCCCTGTTCACTAGTCTGGGTACTCTATTTGTGGCCCCTCAACATATATATATATATATATATATATATATATATATATATATATATATATATATATATAACAAGAAACAACAGTAAAGAATATATATATATTCTTTACTGTTGTTTCTTGTTAACAATATCAGCTTATTCCCAAGAATTAGCAGCTCTCGTTCAGTTAATACTACGCATTTGTATCGCACTTCCTTGAATCTTAGGGAAAAAACTGTGCAGTATACTGCTGCATCTATTTTCAATAAGCTACCACATGAATCTTAGCAGGTCCACGCGCTTTTCAAATAGAAGCTGAAGAGTTTCCTCATGGGCCAGTCCTTCTATTCTGTATACGAGTTCCTTGAAAAATTGAGCTGACCCCTGTGTTATGTTGCGTTTACATAAACATATGGCTTTTTTGGGTACATAGACATTTTATTTTATCTGTTATTAACTTTATGTTGTAATTTCATCTACTGACACGTTCCTTGACCTTGGAGATTTGCATCTCAGTTGGGTCCTACTGAACTAGACTTGTAACATAGAATAAAAAATAAAATGTTCGCCGGCCGTTTGGCCGAGCGGTTCAAGGCCCTTCAGTCTGGAGCCGCGCGACCGCTACCGTCGCAGGTTCGAATCCTGCCTGAGGCATGGATGTGTGTGATGTTCTTAGGTTACTTAGGTTTAAGGAGTTCTAAGTTCTAGGGGATTGATGACCTCAGATGTTAAGCTCAATAGTGTTCAGAGGCAATAAAATGTTCCTGTGATGTAACTGCCAGCCGAGGAGGACAGAAATCAGACCAGTCCCGCCTTTGATGAAATTTTCTTTCGAAGTGATATACATGGCTCCTCTTGTTACGCACATAGCTCCAGTATTATCACGTAGTCACCCTAAATATGCGGCGAAAGTAAGCACAGAGCTGTCAAACAGAGCTATATGTAATACTGAAAGCTAGTTTATTAGCCAAACGCGTTGCAAGGGCACAGAGAACGTGTTCATACGACGACAATACAGGCTTGGTCAAAAATATGCCTGCAGGTTGCGGTGTTATATTTGGCCTCGAACGGCAACACAGTGTTCCATGTAGATGTGAGTGCATTATGCTGGAGCTAAGTATATTTCAATAAGGGCAAATTGTTGGTACTCTTATGGTGGGTGCTACCATGACCAAGGTTTCTAAAGTGATTGATTTGACAAGTGTCACCTTATCGAAGATTATGCCGCATACAGGGAAAAGCGGAAAAACAGCATCCGCTAAGTCACAGCACGGACCATAGTGCGTACTGATTGATCGCGACGGACGGTTATTATAAAGGAGTGTGACGGAGCCTTTCGTCAGTGGTGCAAGCGCCCGTAACAGAAAACGTTGTTCTTAAGCCTTAAAACTCGGACTGTGGGGCAATGGAAAACTGACGTCTGGTCGGATGAGTCTTTTTCACACTTTTTCCATTTTCTGTTCGAGTTTACGCCATGCCTGGGGTTCTGGTTTGGATTCGTCGATTACTTGGACAGCCATAGCATGGTATTCCATTGGCCCCATGGTTGCTTTGCAAGGTCGCATTACTGCAAGAATTACGTCACTATTTTGGCTGATGAGGTCCACTGTATTGTGCAATATTTGTTCAAGAAAGGTGACGCCGTTCTCCAAGACGACGGAGCCCCTGTTCACGCAACTGGAATCGCCTGTGACCCGATTTGTGAGCACAAGGATCGTCTGTCGCATCTCCCCTGCAGTCCGTCACCAGATCTGTATGTTATTTTGAGCCTTTGTGGTCCACTTTGGAGAAAGTGTGCGTGAGCGCTGTACACCTCCATCCTGTTACCTGAACTTTTCACTATTTTGCAGGACGAAAGGCACAAAAACCATATAGGACCCGCACTTTTCTATTTCGAGACGACTGGGAGATGTTCGAATCCCAATGATTTTCCTGAACCGTATTCGGCGGGATAACGTAATGTGTTTTTGGTGTTTCCATATTTTTCTCCACTCCACTTTTGGGTTTATCCAAACACTTCCCCAAATAAATGTTTTGAAAAACTTCCAGAACTCTTATACATTAACTGGAAAATAATGGAAGGTTTCAGAATTAGAATACCACTTACTCGGCGCCCGCTAGCATATGTCGCTGTTACACGATGCAGGATGCTGAGAAGACTTTGGCATTTAATCCATTCCGGGGAAGAGAACTTTTACAGAAGTTGCAGAATCCAGTATCTGCAGTTTGTCAAGGCTCCTCGTCATGGTGAGGCAAGAGCCACTTCTTCTTGGAGAAGTGCTATCACGTCTTTGCTGTTACTGTAGCACTGAAGAGTAGATCTTCCCATCACAGTTACATGATCGACGGGCTAGCATCCATGAGTAGATCGTCCCGTCATAGGTACGTGATTGACGAGCTAGCAGTTAACATTATGGTAACGCATTTGATGGACTACCATTCAAGAGTAGATCTACTCGTCACAGTTACGCGATCGTTAAGAGAGATCTTCCCGTCATAGTACAAACGAGGTAGTGCGCAGGAGTTTATCCTCCCATCAAGGTTAAGCAATGAATGAGCTGCTCCACACATCCCATACGTGTGCGCATCAGTACTGCCACAGCACGTAAGTGGGGAGACGTAAGGAAGTACTACAAGTTTGTTTCTTTGATATATGATAGTAAACACTGACTTCACGTCTTAGTAAGCGACGTCGTAGCGGATGAATCCATGCGGCATAAAGTAGGACTATTTTTCTGATAGCCCAAGTTTTTGTTATTGATTTTGTACTAAGACTCCTAGTATGTAACTTACTGGTCGATGTTTGCCGCTCTAGCACACGTAAAGTTCCGCTGCAGACCACCAAACTTGCTTCTTCAGAGCTGGTACTAAGTGGTTTGTTTTTGAAACGTCCCCTTTGAAGAATTATACAAGACTGTGCTTAAACTGACATACAATATTTTTAGCACAACGCAATCTGACTTTCAAAAATCCCTACAAAATAATGGCCCTGACTAACATTAAACTATACCTTTCAGAAATCACTTACCTCACAAAAATCTTCATTACTCGAACTACTGCAATACAGCGAGCGCCACTACTGCCAGCTAAATAAAAGATTCAAACTACGGAAGGCACTAACTACTGATAGGGATAGTTAGCAAATGAAAGATATTAATAGAGAACAAACAATGTATTTACCTTGATAGTCATAATATATGTAGCAGTTCATGACAAATTACAAAACTCCGCCATCTCTCTCCCCACATCCACCACTGCTGGCGGCTCACCTCCAACTGCGCAACGCTACGCGCTGTTCACATCCAGCTGCCGCTGCCCAACACTACAATGGCAGACAACAATGCAAACTAGCCACAGACTGCACACAGGTGGCGTTACCAATAAAAAAAACCTACACAGCCTATTACATTTTTACGACTTTAATGTAATTGTGCAGAAGCGAAATCAAGGTATTAATGGTAATTTATACCTTCTGCCAGTAGAAGGAAGAACGACGTGAAACATGAAGCCTCGAGCCTCTCTGTGTTTCTTCCTAATGATATAATAGGAAATTCGTGCGGAACTCATCATGTTCTAGGCCAAATTAGTTTGGTTCACATGGCTCTGAGCATAATGGGACTTAATTGCTGAGATCATCAGTCCCTTAGATTAGAACTACTTAAACCTAACTAACCTAAGGACATCACACACATCCATGCCCGAGGCAGGATTCGAGCCTGTGACCGTAGCGGTCACGCGGTTCCAGACTGAAGCGCTTAGAACCGCTCGGCCACTTCTGCCGCAGCCAAATTAGGCAAGCATTGTACTGTTTCTCATCCTTCTTATTTCTCAGCCAAGCGACAACATCGAGCCACATTGAACTACATTATTTACAGCCAAATAAGAAAACATGGAAGTATGGAAGGGCAGTTTCCAGTTGCGAATTCTGGGAAAACCATCTCTGGTCATTGTGTTTTCTTTTTTATCAACACATATCTCCCGTAAAAATCACTTAGAATATAGGGGATCTAATTAATTTTAAATTAGAGAAATGACAATTATTTCATAAATTAGTGCATAGTCTCAATGGTTGCTGTTGTATGTACTTCAAAGTGTTGGTACGCAGGTTGAGCAAGTCACAAACCGAAATACATACAGGAACATACACTGGGACTGGACATTATTTTCTTACCCTACTAATTAATGGTTAATTTTTTCACGATCAGAGATTATGAATGGTGCTAGGCGCAGCAAAATAATGTGATTCCTCGTAACTTTGGCAATCGACACAGTCTTTGTTAGAGCGTAGCGAAGGAGATAGATTCTTGTTCGTTTTTTCTTGAGAACTTCTTAGTGTCAATCCAGTGCAGTTGGAAAACTGAAAGTATTGTTAGTATATGATGTATCGGAGGCAAATGAGCGGATATTCCGTCGCCAGCATTCTTGGGAGTAGCTTGCGTATGCTGAGAAATCTGGCGTATGGTACCTGATTCAGATTACGTTTGGGACCTTAACCCAACACGCGACATACTTTCGCTACAGGGTGGGCAAAATAAAACTGGCCCAGAAAATAATTCATGCATCTTAAGAGAAGCAACTTGAGTTACATCATCCGTTCCTGACAGCAAAGTTTGTTAATGGAGGAAAAAATCCCGTATTACAAGATAGGTTCTCCAAGGGATATGTGGAGACATAACCAGCTTCCTTGTGCCTGTTTCCGATATTGTATGTCACTTGGCCCCACACCTCTAAAGACACAGGATTTACCTTGTCAGTCATCTGAAGAAACATTCTAACTTGAGAATCCACCCAATTTTAAACCTGTATAGCTGATGTCAATAGGAACCAAAATTATTAATATTGTTTAGGTCTCAACGCACAGTTTTTAAACTTGGTGCCACGCGTTCAATTGGCTGCGGAACTGCCCTGCTGCCGGATGCTCTGGACAACGCATGACCGCGAATGCTTTGCCTGCCGAAGATCGCGAAATATCAAAGGCGTCCCGTACGCTCGGTGGTAGCGAGCCAGCCTTCCACTTCGCGACACAAGCTTGGCAACGTCGAACGGTGTTTTGCCGAACTCTTTCAAAGATTCCTGGAATTGCCTTGATGTGATTGGTCGCATGTTGAATGCGACTCACTAATTCCTGTTCGTTTCTAGGTGGTTCACGTCCGAGTGGGTGAACTTGAAGAATCCCCACAGGAAAAAGTCCTGTGGCGTGAGGTTTGGTGATCGCGGGGGTCATGTCCTCCGAGCACCTCTGCCAATTACCTGGCCGTCGAAGAGATCATTTAAATATCCGCGCACAGCACGACTGTTATGTGCGGATCACCATAATGCTGCAACCACCTGCGTAGCCGTGGAACATCTTCAAGCGGGCCGGATAGAGTTTCTTGCAAAAAGTGAACGTAATTTGACTCGGTAAGTCGAGGAGATAGACGGACCGGCCCAATCAGATGGTCACCCACAGTGCCTGCCCAAGTTTTGAGCGAAAATCGTTCCTGGCGTCCGTGGACGTACGCGACGTGAGGATATCCCATTGCCGAGTAATGAATGTTTGGAGTGTTTTAGAGCCCATCGCGATGGAAGGTGAACTATTCGGTAAACAACACAATGGCGATTCAAATGGCTCTAAGCACTATGGGACTTAACATATGAGGAACACAATGGCGGGGAAGACGGGATCTCGTGCAACACGTCGCAGAAGCCACCGGAAAAATCCTAGCCTGTGTTCATAGTGCGCCACACGATTTAGGTCTTGCACAGGGTGGAAACTAAATGGACGTTGGCCATCATCCCTCAAAACCTTCCAGACTAACCGATGAGTGACCCCATGTCGTGTTCAACCTCTCAAGTATTTGTCGTAGGTGCTTCCTCGAAGCGCTAGAGAACAGTCTCTCCAAATGCAGCATCCCATCGTGTTCGAGGTCTTCCAGCGTCACCATGATATCACACTAAAGAGCCTGTTTCGTCAAGTCGCCAGTGAATTGCTGGAGAGTTTGCTGGTGTGGGTGGCGTCTTGCTGGGTGTCATTCCTCATACAACCGTCGAGGTTCATACGCATTACAGTCGGCTAGTCCATAAACAAAAACCATATCTCATTGTTCTTCAAACTATTACTGTGCCGCCATGCTTACTGTATGACTAAATCGCAGGTGACGTGTGCGTGCTCCGAAGCGATGCTTACATGTGAATGCCTCTGACGTGAGGTGGAGACAAACAGCACGACCTATTCGACACGTGTGCGTATCACGTTGGGACAGTGACGGGACGAGGGATTGATATTTTGGCTGAAGCTTGAAGATCGACTTTCTTTAGTTGTGAGGATAGTGCAGCCTGTCACAGATGATTAAAAAGTCCCTCCAAGCCTGCAGTTTTCAGAAGTTCTAGCAAAACAATGTTTATTCTATTGATTATCTTTTTCTAAACGAATATTCATTTGTATCTGAGCCGTGGCGGCCAATATCGATAGTGCCACTCTGGTGGTTTATCTTTCCTGCCACAGTCAGAGCGGTAAGCAGCGCCCTCTGAGGCCTACGCAAGGAGTAACGGGGCGAGGTCCTGTGGAGGGTGTGCTCCGGGACGTGGTGGAAGACGGTTGTCGGGTTGACGCAGCGAGTGTGAGACCGGACCTATCGCATGGAGATATACAAGTTGGCTCTGAACGGAAGGCGCCGTGGCAAGCAGCGGGAAGCGGGCGTCCTGTAATTTGTGTGAAGGAGTAACAATTTTTGCATTGGATGTCCCAGTGGTTCCCGAGAGTTGCGGTGGCTGCTTTCGGAGAAGAGAATTGGTAAGAGCTTGTGTCTACGCTCTTTTCCGTACGATGTTTATGCCTGCCGTTATAAACGGGTGAAAATCAGGCGCTTGTATTGACTATACGGGAACTGGTAATGTAAAATAACATTTGTGATTGAGTATCACTTGTACTGTGACAATTTAGAGGCGAAAACTGTGGTGGCTTCATTAGGTTTGGTTCTTTGCTGTGCAACTAAGGGAGTCAGTTATTTGGGGGTAACTGAGGGAGCACTATTATGTTGGTCTAAGTGATACGTTCTCCACGTTTTGTCTATGGCTTTGCGAATCGAAATCGTAGGGGAGTACACGTGTGAGTAATTTGCTGTTGTATTAACGGTTATGTTGTAAAGACTGTTCTCTGGTGTGTTAAATCACGCGCTGATTTGTAGCCAATCTAAGCAGAAGTTACCATTGCTACTTGTTTATGTGCTACTCTCCTTATGCCTGGCGTTGTTTGTCTTTTGATTGTGGGTGTGCTCACGTTTAAAAAAAAATTACGGCTACTATTCACAAGGGTTGTCTAGTAAGGAAATTGCTTAAGCTTTTACCATATACTGGTGTTTGCCTATCACATTGGCTTTCTATGCAGTAACTGAAGGAATATGTATGGTGGTTCAAGATTGTAGGCTGACTAGTATTTGAACTGGTGTTGAGGATAAGGGCGAGATCAGCATCCCGCAAACCCGCACGCTGCACGTGGTTAAACGTTCCGCTATTGGGGAGGCGGCTCAGTTCTTGGATTTAGTAAGGATACGTGATGAGTGCATCGCTGTAGTTTTTCGCGTGCTAAATTGCGGGGTGCCGGTGCCGTCCTAGGGCTATACTTGTGATGTATGTTATGTTGAAAGGGAATTAACTGTACCAAACTTAAGAGAGCTTTTAGTTTGTTTTAGGTCTGTACATGGAATGATGTTGATATTCTGTCGATTGCGGCAATAACTTCCGGTGTGGGGAGATCCTCTGAGGGACTTGTATTGTACTGTTGCAGTGCAGTCCATCTGAAACGTGCTGCTTAAAACTTGGGACTGCAGCTCTCTGATGTTACATATTACCGTTTAATCTTAAATGTCTTGGATGTAATATGGTTGTAGAGGATTATATAATTAATTTTGATCGCTGGCTCCTTAAAGGAAGTATTTCGTTTTAAAATGTGATCGGTCAGAGCCTATTTAAATATGACTTTAACTCATCATTCAAATTTTCTGGTCTTGCTTTCTTAAAAGGCTTTCAGTTAAATGATTGCTATTTGCTTGTTAAAATGTTTGAGTGACTTAAAGGAAAAGAACATTATTTTGTAATTTGTACTGATTGTTCCTTTTGTGTAATACCTGACTTATGTGTTCAGTCAATGAGTGTCTAGTCAATGGTGATGCACTGTTCTATCGCTAGCCTAACCCTTCCACTCCACAGCCTATTGAGCTGCTTTGTGTCGAAATTGTGTTCAGTACATCCCTCTGACCTGACACCTCAGTATCCATATCTGAAATGGTTCTGTATGTCTGATCGTCACTATAAAAGTTTTTGTCGATTAATTTTCTAATTAAGTCTGATGTGTATTAAATCGAAGATTTTGTTGTTTTCGGATTGTTATTGCGTCAGTCTTTCCCATTGTGGCCCGTATGCTATCTTTTGCACATTACATCTCTAATTTTATGACAAATGTCTATAATATGCCAGTAATTTCTTCAGTAAAAGGTGTTGCTACAGATGCAGGTTGTATGTGTCCGTCTCTTTCCTTACCTGACTCTGACGTTCTACATTCTCAATTTCTAATGTGAGATAATGGTTCTATTTGCAGTTCTACTGAATCTTCTCTTGTCCTTGTCGTGGATCTTGGGTTGCAACTGATGATACAAGTTTTTAATTGACTACTACAGTTTTCTACTACTAAAGTACTAGATACCAAGTGTATGTTTATGTACGTACATCGTTTTACTCATACATTCCTTTCACAGCGTTGGGCTGAATGTAAATGTATGCGATATGGTTTATCTTAAGTTATTTTCATGATTTGTAACTTGTTAGCTTCCATTAATAGTTGTTCATAAATAAAAGATATGCACTGATTCAGTACATCATTTTGATTAAACTTTTAGGAACAGTGAAAATATTTCGAAGAAAGAATGACATATAATCCTTGCGAAAATGTCAGTATTACAATTGGAGTGGATTGATATGTAAATAATCATTATGAAAACTAGACTTATAAATTTACATATGTTCAAGTTATTCATTAGTTATTTATCGATATTGATGAACAGGTATACTTTCGAACATTAAGACTGGAATCAGGTCATATAGAAACACTGCGAAAAAGCTTGTAACACTTCGTAAATTGTCGTTTCAATTGTAACTTGACATGTTAACAATGATCTACACCTCGGTAGTATTAAAATTTTATAAATATCTCAAGCAAATGTAACTGTTAACTCATTGTTGCCTTGGTCTTGTTCCACAATTACTGCTGTAATGATCTAATGTGAATTATTTGAGAAAATGTTATGAAATTTTGAAGTTAACTGAAACAGAATAGCGTCTTATTCTTACTCATGGACCAGTCTGTCAGGATCCAGATCATCCCATTTCTGATGAACCTGTGCAGTTTTTGGTGTTTGTAAGTGTGCCATTCTCTTCTGGAATCTCTTTGAATGAGTATATTGGCGCATTTCAATTTCTATTACAGCGAATAGTAATTATTTATATTTTGGATGTAATAACGAGGATGACCAAAATGAAAAGCGAGCCCTAGAGAATTCGCTTGCGATGGTCATTTTGCGTTACAATGACGAAAAGAAGATAAGTGCTGTAGTGAAATTTTGTATGTGTTTGTTGGAAAAAAGTTTCAATTAATTTTTTTTACTTGCTTTCGTATTAGTCTTCAGTCGACATGACCATCAGTTAAATAAAAACTGAAACTGTAGTGGACAAGAGGCAGGTGATACATCGCATCGGGTTCTGTCAACACGTAGCACTGATGCGGGGGGGAAGAAGCGGTTAAGTGGATCGAATTTGACAGAAGTGATAAAATTGGCGTCCGAAAAGTTTGACAGGTAGCTGTCGCAGCAAGTATCGGAAATGAAAACCGCAAAAAATTTCGAAAATAAAAAGAGGGGTTATGTAGGAGGTAAAAAGCACAAATAATTAACATTCTTAAATGCGGTTAAAAATCAAGAAATTTTACGATATGAAAGATGAAATCAGAAACAGATTTCCTAATGCGAATCGAAACTTGGCAGATGTGCCTTCTGCCGCGAGTCGATAAGATATTCCATCAATGGTGCTAGCAGCGTTGGTCATTTATAATCCATTTCCGTCTTTCTTCTTTCAGTAGTTGTTTGTATTTCAGTTTTTATCTCTTTAAGCTGACATTTGTCTATCACTCTGTTGTGCAGCTTTTACGAGGGCGTGTTGAAAAGAAATGCTGTTCTCAATACAGTTGTCGTATTCCATGTCATGCACATTACTCAATCGATTTTCGCGCTTCGCTGAAGCTACTTGCCACCCTCTGCCGGTAGGGGGCTCCAAATTAAAGCGTTTGACATGGCGGTTACACACCTAACTATGTCGGTGCGTATGAAATCCGTAGAAAAGCAAGAATTCGAAGAGTTCGTCAACACGCAGAGCACCCTCTCCTTTCGCGTGACATCGCCAGAAAACACACGAGAAATGTGACGTCTGGAACAAACTGTCTCCTTGGCTCCACTGTCGTCGATCGTCCTCCATACACTTCCCACTTGGCCCGATTCCATTTTCGTCTGTTTCCAGAACTGAAAGAAGACTTACGAGGACTTTACCCTCATAGTGATGAAGCCTTGTAAGCAGAAGCGAGGTAGTGGCTCAGTCAACCAAGTTTAACATTCTACTCGTACATTGACGGTATCAACAATCTAGTCCCTTGTTGGGAGAAATCTGTTCGTTGCCAGGGCGATTACGTTGATAAATAAATATGCAGAAATGAAGAATAAAGATGTAGAATGTTAACAAAGTTTGTTTTATTTAAACAAATTTAAGACTTTTGAAATAAAAAAAATTAAGAGGCACTGATTTGACAGTTTGTGAAGAATCGATGTGATTCTTAGTTTATTAGCGCTCCATTGTTACGTGGTGGTGCTGCTCATTAAAGACCAATCTTGTTGCAGCCTCCCTTAAAAAAGTTCTCGATTCTTGTTTTCGTCACTCCTCGGATCTGTGCGTCGGTACCGCCTCTGAACTCAGTAACGCACTCGATGTCGTAGCCGTTTTTCGTAGACGACTCGAGACAGCAAATAAATCTTTCTCACAATTTATACATTCTTAGCTGTGGAGACACTCACATTATCATTTTAAAACAGCATATCGTCGTCTTTTAGTGGGCAGTTGACACTGGGAGACATTTAACACAATATCCAAGTCCAGTTGAAATCCGTCATGCTATCAGTTGTCAAAAACTCATTAGTTATCTACAGTTCTTCACGATAAATTATGGGAGTACACTTTTATCCGACAACCGAAACTGAAGCACCAAAGAAACTCATATAGGCATGCGTATTCAAATACAGAGGTATGTGAACAGCTAGAATACGGCGTTGCGGTCAGCAACGAATGTATAGGGCAACAAGTGTCTGGCGCAGTTGTTAGATTGGTTACTGCTGCTACAGTGCCACGTTATCAAGATCTAAGTGAATCTGGACGTGGTGGTATAATCGGCGCAAGAGGGATGGGACACAGCATCTCCGAAGTTGCGATGACGTGGGGATTTTCTCGTATGACCATTTCACGAGTGTATAGCGAATATCAGGAATCCAGTAAAACATCAAATCTCCGACAGTGCTGCGGCTGGAAAAAGATCCTGCAAGAACGGGACCCACGAAGACTGAAGAGAATCGTAAGTGCAATTATTCGGCAAATTGCTGCAGATTTCAATGCTGGGCCATCAACAAGTGTCAGCGTGCGAACCATTCAACGAAACATCATCGATATGGGCTTTCGGAGCTGAAGGCCCTCTCGTGTACCCTTGATGACTGTACGACACAAAGTTTTACTCCTCGCCTGGGCCCGTCAACACCGACATTGGACTGTTGGTGCCAGGAAACATGTTGCCTGATCGTACGAGTCGTGTTTCAAATTGTATCGAGAGGATGGACGTGTACGGGAACGGAGACAACCTCATGAATCCATGGACGCTGCAGGTCAGCAGGGGACTGTTGAAGCTGGTGGAGGCTCTGTAATGGTGTGGGGCGTGTTCAGTTGGAGTGATATGGGAGTCCTGATAGGCCTAGATACGACTCTTGACATGTGAGATGTACTTAAGCACCCTGTCCGATCACCTGCATCCATTCATGTCCACCGTGAATTCCGACGGATTTGGGCATATCAAGTAGGACAATACGGCACCCCAAACGACCACAATTGCTACAGAGTGGCTGCCGGAGAACTCTTCTGAGTTTAAACACTTCCTCTGGCCACCAAACTCCCCAGATATGAACATTATTGAGCATATCTGGGATGCCTTGCAACGTGCTGTTCAGAAGACATCTCCAGCCCCTTGTACTCTTACGGATTTACGGACAGCCCTGCAGAATTCATGGTGTCAGTTTCCTCCAGCGCTACTTCACACATTAGTCGAGCCGATGCCATGTCGTGTTGCGGCACTTCTGCATGCTCGCGTGGGCCCTATCCGATGTTGGGCAGGTGTACCAGTTTCTTTGCCTCTTCAGTGTATAAATGTACTAAAAGCATAGTTTCACTCACTGCACAAAATGGCTCTATTTTATAGATATCCTTTCATCGAGGCTCACAAAGTGAGAAAATAGAGGTTTTGCAATGTAACAAAATAACTGATGTGATTCTTGAAATTTTCCTAACGTAAAGGGTATTCCATGAAGTTTCGGGCTTGCATCCCGATGACGTCGACTTCTCGTCACGATATTTCTGCTGAGAGACATTCAGCCGTCTTCAGACTAGTGTGTTGCAGAGGAGGCTGCTGATTCACATCGCTAATTTTATACCAAAAATTGGCACCGAGACGCATGAGCAAAGACAACCGCTACATGAGCGACCTCTGGTGAGTGTCATGTCCTCTTCGGATACTGCTCTGTTTATGGCGCGCAGGCGCATGCGCTACGGTGATATTGAATGCGCATTCTACGAAGGAGAGGTTCAAGTGCAAGGCGCATCTCCCATATGCTGGCAATATTCGTAGAAATTAGGCAGAACCTCGAGGGAACATAGTGTCAAAGTAATCTTCCGCCCACCTACAAAGACTTGTGCTCTTCTCGGTACGGCGAAGGACTACGTGGCACTGCGGAGGGCTGAAATCCACACAGTATTTACACTGGTCACAGTCTGTGAAAGGTGCGATGAACATGACGCTACTCTCGCCTTTCGCAGCCTAGTAAGTCGGTCGCAGCCAAACATTGTATCTCCACAGGACATTCCACGGATTATTCTGCCACCGAAATCTTGGCCTTGACCGGATTCTTCTGCGATTCAGTTATTAAGGAGTCGGTGGAAATTCCATGATTCTTTAATATCTTCGGAATGAAAACGTTTTGCGACTAATGACACGTCAAGCGGCAGTTAATTTCGTTAATTTGCTATCTGAATTTTACTCCATTGCCCAGCTTCCGAACAGAGAGTGCACATGCAGTACCACCATTACGCACGCACATGCATGCCACGGATGGAGCAATATTCGTAGAGGTAGCGAAAATCGACATAGGTAGCTCATGCAGGTGGTGACTTTGCGCATGCGTCTCCGTGCCAGTTTTTGGTATAAAGTTAGAAATGCGAGCTAACAATCTCCTCTGCAACACACTCGCCTGAAGACGGCTGAACGGCTGTCAGCCGAAACATCGTGGCAAGAAGTCGACGCCGTCGGGCTGCAAATCCCAAACTTCATGAAATAAAATAGCTGATGTTTACAACGATTTATTTATTTCTGAAAGGGTCTTTTATGCGTTGAACACTGTCGGCAAGGCAGTGTTCTAGTGAGCCTCACCACGATGCTAAGTACTGATAATGTGAAGGGAACGTCTCGGCGTGCTATTAGGAGCGCAGTTTCGCCTCGGCCCCCGGGCGCTTGCCGCATAATGTCAGACATTAGACTGAAATT
This sequence comes from Schistocerca serialis cubense, assembly GCF_023864345.2. Classification (NCBI taxonomy): domain Eukaryota; kingdom Metazoa; phylum Arthropoda; class Insecta; order Orthoptera; family Acrididae; genus Schistocerca; species Schistocerca serialis. The sequence goes on along the minus strand of NC_064642.1, from coordinate 790,391,369 downwards.
CGGCCGACGCGCCTCGTGTCCTGCCTTTGGAGCGGCGGCAGCCCCTTACACTGTCCGCGAGACTCGGCCCACGTCGTTATCTCCCTGCAGGGCGAAAGCCGACGCGACAACCGACAGGTCTGAGCAAGGGCGCAGCCGGGGCCTAACTCGGACGACCGCTAACCGCTGCCGACCAGAAGGGCGAAGGGCACGACAAAGGACTCCTAGCGGTAATTAACCTCCTCCTCTGGGGACACACAGTTTGTTGCGCCATCTCCAAAGGCTGCTGGGTTGAACTGAGGGGCCACGAAACATGCAGTTTATCCGGGACATATTAAACACTTAGTTTCCTAAAATGTTCGTTTGCGTGGCCATCTTCCGCAGGAGATGTTAAAATCTGTTACTATAGGTTATTAAAAGGAATTAAACCAGACGCTTTTCGCTTTTATTTAAAAAGTGTCTTCCGTGGTTATTCTGCAAATTGGATACATACGTTTGTACCTTTTTGATAGTTTTAGGTTAAAAATTGCGTCTTCTTCATAAAGCTGGTCTGCAAGTTACTTACAGTGTTTCTTTACATATTCTGCCATTTCCCTGCATCGTAGCAGTCGTTGGTGTTGAAAGGCTTCATTTCACATTTGCAGTTGGCTGTTTTTGGCATTCTACAGTATTTCCAGCGTTGCATTATTTACACTTCGTTTTTTTAAACTGTTTCTCATTCCACTGTTTATGTCATTTCGTTTGTGTTCATTCACGTTAACAGTGTTGCCAACGAGTGAAATCACTTGTGTGTGTGTGTGTGTGTGTGTGTGTGTGTGTGTGTGTGTGGGTTTTTTGTCTGTCTGTGTAACGTCAGCACACAGATACACATAGATAGACGAAAAATACATAGAAAACCTCATAGTTGAATCAGAAAGCATTCTCACACAGGAAAACAGAAATGAAACAATTGAGGTAATCATTGGTCAGACGAGAAAGCTAGTCAGAAATGAAACCAATAACATAATAAGAGGAGGAAACCGAACCAATACAGATTCCATAACACTGACAAACATAGTAAAAAAACTACTGGAACTCAACACCATCATCACAAGGGCAGATAAAGGAAATACAGTGGTTCTCGTGGATGAAGAGAAATACATGAGTAAGACACAGGAGTTCATCACAAAAAATAAAATTATGAAACTAAAATCAGATCCAACTAACAGATTCCAAACGAAGTTGAGGAACCCTCTAAAGACATTGAACACACAATAGATAACAATGAAAAAGGAAAACTGCTGCAAACAAATCCTAGTGCACCTTCCCTCCGATTCTCCGTTGCCAAAAAATGGATCTCACCGTCAGAACAATTGTGAATTATAAAAACCTTCCCACTTACCCATTTGCAAGATAGATGTTGAAAATCTTATCAGAATACTACAAATTACAAGAGGACTGAACTATAAGAAACGCCAGACAGTTAGTTCAGTACATACAAGACATACAAGTTCCAGACACAGCCACCCTCATGTCATTTGATGTAGAGAATATGTATTGCAATATACCAATAACTGAAACAAATAGAGCTAATAACAGAACAGAACTATTTCAGTTCAATAATGAATTCTATTTGCAAAGCGAAGGATTACCAATGGGATGCCCAGAGTTTGGAACCATATGTAACATGTTTATGAACCATGTAGAACTGTTTATATTTAATAAAATAGTGCCAAATAGGTATAACATCCCATACTGGATTACATATATGGATGACATCTTGTGCCTGATAGATGAACCAAACCATGAAATTGACGATTTACACACAGGCGTAAATTCTGTTCCTGATAAGATATATTTTACAATAGAGATAGAGGAAAATAGATAGTTAAATTTCTGGGACATCACCATAAAGATGCAAAATAACCAACACACATTCGACATATACCGAAAACCAACGACAACAGACACAGTTATACAGGAGACATCACAACAACCCAGTTCTTAAAAGCAGGTAGCACTTAGATGCATGCTCCATAGACTAAACACAGTATCACTAGCTACAGACAATTACAAAAAGGAAATGAATACCATAATACAAATAGCCACATGCAATGGATACAAATGAACTTCATAATAAAGTTGAAGAAGAAAATCAAGAAACAGAAAAGAACAAAGCATATCTGTCACCAACACAAAGACAAAATCGCACACAAATACACAAAATACAAGAACAGAAACAAGAGAAAGCATAAAAGAAACAGAAAGTAAAAGATGGTACACAGTAACATACAGCCACGAATACACACACAGAACATCCGATATCTTAAAAAAACAATGCATATAAATAGCACACCCAACCAACAACTCAATTCAGAAACACTTCTAAAACATAATAAGAAAAACTGATCTGTGTGATAAATCATGATTACACCAACTGAAATGAAATACATGTGATCGAAAGTACGTAAGTCAAACCAGGAGGGCATTTGACAGCAGATACAAAGTAATTCATCGTGCCAAGCTAAAGTTTTTTGGGCACATAAACGTGCAGTAAGAGTTAATGTGGTGTGAACTCAAGAACATCCTGCAGAAGCCTGCTTAGGGAACTAGGGATACTAACTACTGCTTCCCAATATATTTATTCTTTAATGAAATTTGTTATTAAAAATATATTACTTTTTCAAACCAACAGCTCAATTCATGGAATCAGTAATAGAAATAAACATAATCTTCGCAAGGATTTAAAGTCGCTTACTCTTGTACAACAAGGCATGCATTATTCAGCAACACACATTTTCAATAGCTTGCCAGCAGCCATATAAATACAATTTAAGAGAAGCCTAAAGGATTTATTGGTGGCCAACTCCTTCTACTCCATAGATCAATTTCTCAGTAGGACCAACTGATTTGTGTAATATATATATATATATATATATATATATATATATATATATATATATATAAAGTACAATCTAACCTCTGCACCATTTCAGTACAGTAATGTGTTCATTGTAAATAAGTATTGTAGTTCTATTACATGTTTATTACCTCATAAATAAAAAAAGCATTTTTTATTTTAAATTCAGTGCATTAGTGTTTGTAAAATGATTTTTTCATATAGTGTCAGGACCTGTGGAAGATAGATTAGCTTATTTTTTCAGTTGTAAATATTTTTCATGTATTATTATTTTTCTGACATGTTTCACATCCTGGAGGACTGCCTCACTATGACTCAATTGGAATGAAAGTAAATCTAATGTAATCTAATCTCATGGAAGTATAGGAGAAAGCATTCGACTTTTGCAGGACACCACACCAACACCAACATAAAATTACAAACAGAGACACAGACATGGAAAGCACATAGATAAACAACAACAAAAATTCTCTCACATTACAAGAAAACTACTTCACCCAAAAAACCATAACAGAATATAAGTAACTCATAAATGATCAGACCAACTTGGTTAACCACACACTCTTTAAACTGATTGACGACTTTATATAACATTAAATGTACACATAAGACCACAGGCTCCGTTTATCACCACCATCTCCTCCCAGATTATGTCCTATAATCACCGTCCAGGCCCATCCCCGCCTTCCTCCCATCCCCTGCAAAAAAACTCCCCACTCCTCTCGCATCTCTACCTAGATACAAGACAGTTTCACAAAGTCTCTCTCTCTCTCTCTCTCTCTCTCTCTCTCACGCACACACACACACACACACACACACACACACACACACACAAATAGTTTCAGGAGTTGGCAACACTCAACGCGAACGAAAACAAACATACAGGTATTAACACTACGGCAGTGCGGAATGAGAAAAAGTTAAAGAAAGCGAAGTGTAAATAAAGCAGCGCAGGAAATACTGAAGAATGTCAGAAACAGCCGAATGCGGAAAGAAACACCGTAAGTAACTAGCAGACCAACTTTATAAATAAAAGTCTGCTTTTAATTTAAAACAATCAAAAAGGTACAAACGTATGTATTCAGTTACAGAATAACCACGGAAGATACTTTATAAGTAAAAGCGAAACGCGTCTGGTTTAATTCCTTTTAATTAAAATGCAGCCAGATGATGATGGATAACCTATGGTAACAGACACAGTTTTCCTTTTTGAAGCTCTCTAGTTATGTCCGTATTTTTTTAGAATAAAGATCTTTGGTTATCCTCCCATGAGAAAAAAACCAAGTTTTGCTTTCACTTTAACACGAACCTGTTTCGGTTACGATGCACCATCTGCATCTACATCTACACGTAAATCTATATTCGTTCTCAAGTAACTGCTCGAAGTTCTTCTCAGGTACGCTTGCACAATTGTGAAAGCTTCTTCCCGTTCCATTCACGCACAGAGCGCAGGAAGACTGATTACTTAAGTGTCTGCGTACAAGGCGTAACGACTCAAACTTTGTCCTAGCTATCCCTACAGGAACTTTTCTTAGGGGTTGTGGCTTATTCCTAGACTAGCTGAGAAACCTGGCATCCTCAGGGTATTTACTTATTTCAGTCTGTTATTGGTCGGTCTCCTTCTTTTTGTCCATCTCATCCTCCGCCCCTCTACCTCTGCATCTCTTCCTCCCCCTTTCTCTCTGCGCATCCCCTCCCCCCTTCAGTCTTCCATCTGCTCCTCCCAATCTCTCTGTCAATCTCCTCCTCCACCATCTCTCTGCCCATATTATGCCTCTATCTCTCTGTCAGTCTCTCTCCACATCCCTCCTAGCTCTCATTCCATTTCTTCATCCATTCTCTCTCTCTGCCTATAACCTGTTAGCACCTCCAACCACTACCCTAATGGGAATTTGGTAGCTTTTACCCCTACAGTACCTTTTTCCAGAAATTAAGTACACTCATGGAAATGGAAAAAAGAACACATTGACACAGGTGTGTCAGACCCACCATACTTGCTCCGGGCACAGCGAGAGGGCTGTACAAGCAATGATCACACGCACGGCACAGCGGACACACCAGGAACCGCGGTATTGGCCGTCGAATGGCGCTAGCTGCGCAGCATTTGTGCACCGCCGCCGTCAGTGTCAGCCAGTTTGCCGTGGCATACGGAGCTCCATCGCAGTCTTTAACACTGGTAGCATGCCGCGACAGCGTGGACGTGAACCGTATGTGCAGTTGACGGACTTTGAGCGAGGGCGTATAGTGGGCATGCTGGAGGCCGGGTGTACGTACCGCCGAAATGCTCAACACGTGGGGCGTGAGGTCTCCACAGTACATCGATGTTGTCGCCAGTGGTCGGCGGAAGGTGCACGTGCCCGTCGACCTGGGACCTGACCGCAGCGACGCACGGATGCACGCCAAGACCGTAGGATCCTACGCAGTGCCGTAGGGGACCGCACCGCCACTTCCCAGCAAATTAGGGACACTGTTGCTCCTGGGGTATCGGCGAGGACCATTCGCAACCGTCTCCATGAAGCTGGGCTACGTCCCGCACACCGTTAGGCCGTCTTCCGCTCACGCCCCAACATCGTGCAGCCCGCCTCCAGTGGTGTCGCGACAGGCGTGAATGAAGGGACGAATGGAGACGTGTCGTCTTCAGCGATGAGAGTCGCTTCTGCCTTGGTGCCAATGATGGTCGTATGCGTGTTTGGCGCCGTGCAGGTGAGCGCCACAATCAGGACTGCATACGACCGAGGCACACAGGGCCAACACCCGGCATCATGGTGTGGGGAGCGATCTCCTACACTGGCCGTACACCACTGGTGATCGTCGAGGGGACACTGAATAGTGCACGGTACATCCAAACCGTCATCGAACCCATCGTTCTACCATTCCTAGACCGGCAAGGGAACTTGCTGTTCCAACAGGACAATGCACGTCCGCATGTATCCCGTGCCACCCAACGTGCTCTAGAAGGTGTAAGTCAACTACCCTGGCCAGCAAGATCTCCGGATCTGTCCCCCATTGAGCATGTTTGGGACTGGACGAAGCGTCGTCTCACGCGGTCTGCACGTCCAGCACGAACGCTGGTCCAACTGAGGCGCCTGGTGGTAATGGCATGGCAAGCCGTTCCACAGGACTACATCTAGCATCTCTACGATCGTCTCCATGGGAGAATAGCAGCCTGCATTGCTGCGAAAGGTGGATATACACTGTACTAGTGCCGACATTGTGCATGCTCTGTTGCCTGTGTCTATGTGCCTTTGGTTCTGTCAGTGTGATCATGTGATGTCTCTGACCCCAGGAATGTGTCAATAAAGTTTCCCCTTCCTGGGACAATGAATTCACGGTGTTCTTATTTCAATTTCCAGGAGTGTAGTATGTGCGTGAAGTTTGGTTGGAAACGATCCATGGGCTTGGCAGAAGATGTTGAAAATATGCATGTGTGACTTATATTGAACACATTTATGGCTGATCTCTGCTGTTATAGACTATACGACTGCAGACAGGATGTTAAATTTCCCTTTGTTGTTCAGGTACGTGTCTCGATTTTAGACCCGAAACAGGTTGACAAAATTATTGGGTCGTTGCTGTGCTTATTCTGGACACGCTGAACAGCGTTAATAAGAGGCAAATTAGACTTCATATATTTAAAAGCATTACAAGTCAATTAAAGACAGGATATGAATATGAACAAGGCGTCCTCGAACTTTTGTACGTCACCCTTTCTCAACAATACCGACATACTGAGTGATAGTTTTGAATCTTACTCCACCAGTATTTTGATGCAAATAATAAGACATGTAAAAACAGTTTTAGTTGAAATAGTTCCAGGATTTCCTGAGTTATACCTCCCTTGGGATATAAGTGGTTCTAAATGCCGCAGTGCACCTTTCCTGACAGGAAGTAGCCAGTTAACCCTGAATTCTTCGATGAATCGAACTCCCCTGTATAAAACAGCTTCATATCTCTGATTTCATTACATATTAATTAATGTGTTAAACACTTGATGTTAAGAATCGAAGGAATAAATACTTTAGATAATGTTTGAAATGAGATTTAAAGTTCGCTGGAAGTCACTAACTGCTCCCATTATGAAACTCTTTACAACTACAGTCTGGATAATTTGCGCTCCGTTTTAGGAAAACTTAATTTTTCTCAGATATTAGTGTTTATGATGTCATATCTCCTAAATTATGTCGTAAAATGATATAATCTTGCAGGTACAATCAGTGATGTATGTGGATACTTCGTGGAAGGTGTGTTGCGAACAGAGTTAGTAGTAAGGAAGCAATAAATTAAAACGTCAACCCTGATGCTGCAGTCTTGTTGCGTGCACGGCTAAAATGTGGTAAGCGATTAGCTCCCTTCCTTGTATCATTTTTTTGGTGGCGGGAGGCGTGTCAACGAGAAAAATTGTCGATGAAGTTTGAAATTATGCGTAAAATTTGTAGCAAGCCACTAAGTGTTCTCTTTCTTAAATACTATATGAATACAATCAGAGTTTTTGCGCGCTGTTATTTACACTTCAGTTCACTCCCAACAATGCAGCTTGTTCTTACCCCCACAATACTTCTTTTCCGAACAGAAAGTGACATGTGTACCAAGTTTAGCTGAAATCAGTCCAGTAGTTTTAGGAGGAGATGTGGAACACACATCCATTTTTTTAATTTTTTTATTTTATTTTTTATTTTTTTTACGGGGTAGTTAAAATGTTTCCTCTGTGAGGTAGCACTAACCTATTGTCTACATGCCGGTGCTAATACCCGCATCGGTGTCGCGCTGTGTTGCATATACAGGGTGTTACAAAAAGGTACGGCCAAACTTTCAGGAAACATTCCTCACACACAAAGAAAGAAAATATGTTATGTGGCAATGTGTCCGGAAACGCTTACTTTCCATGTTAGAGCTCATTTTATTACTTCTCTTCAAATCATATTAATCATGGAATGGAAACACACAGCAACAGAACGTACCAGCGTGACTTCAAACACTTTGTTACATGAAATGTTCAAAATGACCTCCGTTAGCGAGGATAGATGTATCCACCCTCCGTCGCATGGAATCCCTGATGCGCTGATGCAGCCCTTGAGAATGGCGTATTGAATCACAGCCGTCCACAATACGAGCACGAAGAGTCTCTACATTTGGTACCGGGGTTGCGTAGACAAGAGCTTTCAAATGCCCCCATAAATGAAAGTCAAGAGGGTTGATGTCAGGAGAGCGTGGAGGTCATGGAAATGGTCCGCCTCCACCAATCCATCGGTCACCGAATCTGTTGTTGAGAAGCGTACGAACACTTCGACTGAAATGTGCAGGAGCTCCATCGTGCATGAACCACATGTTGTGTCGTACTTGTAAAGGTACATGTGCTAGCAGCACAGGTAGAGTATCCCGTATGAAATCATGATAACGTGCTCCATTGAACGTAGGTGGACGAAACTAAAATGAGCTCTAACATGGATTAGGCGTTTCCAGACACATGTCCACATAACATCTTTTCTTTATTTGTGTGTGAGGAATGTTTCCTGAAAGTTTGGCCATACCTTTTTGTGACACCCTGTATACTTCACTATCGTTCTCACACTGAAGATTTTTGATCACCCCTTATACAATGAAGCGCCAAAGAAACTAGTATAGGCATGCACATTCAAATACAGAGATATGTAAACAGGCAGAACATGGCGCTGCGGTCAGCAACACCTATATAAGACAAGTGTCTGGCGCCGTTGTTAGATCGATTACTGTTATTACAACGGCAGGTTATCAAGATTTAAGTGAGTTTGAACGTTGTGTTATAGGCGGTGTATGAGCGAAGGACGCAGAATCTCCGAGGTGGATGAAGTGGGGATTTTCCCGTACGACCATTCCACGGGTGTACCGTATCAGGAATCCGGTAAAATATCAAATGTCCGAAGTCGGTGAGGCCGGAGGAAGATCCTGCAAGAACGGGACCAGGGACGACTGAATAGATACGTTCAACGTAAGAGACGTGCAACCCTTCCGCAAAATGCTGCAGATTTCAGTGCTGGGCCATCAACAAGTGTCAGCGTGCGAACCATTCGACGAAACATCATCGATATGGGATTTCGGAGCCGAAGGCCCACTCGTGTACTCTTGATGACTGCACGACACAAAGCATTACGCCTCCCGTGGGCCCGTAAACACCGACATTGCGCTGTTCAACACTGGAAATGTGTTGGCTGGTCGGACGAGTCTCGTTTCAAATTATATCGAGCAGATGGACGTGTACGGGTATGCAGACACCTCATGGATCCATGGGCCCTGCATGTCAGCAAGGGACTGTTCAAGCTGTTAGAGGTTCTGTAATGTTGTGGGGCGTGTGCAGTTGGAATGATATGGAATCCCTGATACGTCTCGATAAGACTCTGAGTGGTGACATGTACGTAAGCATCCTTTCGGATCACAACGGTCCATTCATGTCCATTGTGCATTGAGAGGGAATTGGGGAAATCCAGCTGATTAAAGCAACACCCCACACATCCAGAATTACTAGAGAGTGGCTGCCAGAAACACTCCTCTGAGTTTAAACACTTCCGTTGGCCACCAGACTCCCCAGACATGAACATTGTTAAACATATCTTAACGTGCAGTTGAGAAGACATCTCCACCATTTCGTACTCTTACGGGTCTGTGGACAGCCCTGCAGGATTCATGGTGTCAATTACGTCCAGCACTACTTCAGACATTAGTCGAGTCTATGCCACCTCGTGTTGCGGCACATGTGCGTGCTCGCGGGGGCCCCACATGATATTAGGCAGGTGTTCCAATTTCTTCGCCTATTCAGTGTATAATACGTTGCTTTGAAAAACTCAAATGTTGAGGTAAATAAAACATAACATATTATCTAGTAGATGAATTGAATGAATGTCCATGCTGCCTGAATGGTGGACGTCAGATGGCGTCAATCAGTGTGACTGTAGCGCCAAAATGGAGCTGGCCCCCCAAAACGAGGCAGTTGGAGGAACAGCGTACGCCAACCAGAACGAAGTTACGGTGCATTGTAGTGTTGGTCCTTACTGCATGGCCCGGAGACGACATCTGAAACTGGACGAAGAACGAACTGTGACGATCGTAGCCCATGTGCTTCGCATTGCTCTAAGCATTGTGTCACATACGTAGGGAGCCACAGACCTGCTGACCGAAGGACTGGAGGTGGTCGACGACGGTCAAGTACAGCAGCAAACGACTGTCGCATTGCGCAAGTGACAAAGAGTAAGGTGCAATTCAAACCTCATTTGACAGGCACGCAATCTCACACCCCACAGTGCCTTAGCGACTGCATGGGATGGTCTCTTTGCTGGACGACCAATACAATGTGTTCTGTTAACACCAGCAAGTCTGCGGAGCCGTTTGTGATGGTGCCAATAGGATAAGGACTGGACCATCGAAGACTGCGGTCGCATACTCTTCTCGGATGAGAGGAGATTCAGTCGGAGTAGTGACTCTCGATGTATCCTGACATGGCGAGATGTGGGAACACGTAATGCACCCTGGCACATGTCGAACATGATTGATTTGATGGTCCAGGTCTTAAGGCGCGGAGAGGCGTAATGCTGCACTCATATTGGCCTCCCAGTCTTTGAACACTCAGCGATCAACGTTACTGTGACAATATACCCCTTTCCCAAGTACACCGTTTCAGGGTTGCATTCGGCTCAGAGTCCATTTTTAGGGTTCTGTACCTCAGTCGGTAATACAGAACCCTTATAGGACCACTTTGGGTTCATCTGTGTCTCTGTCCGTCTGTTAAGAGCACTTTTCCTCAGGAAGGTACGAAGTTGAAATTTATGTCCCATTCTAAGGTTTATGGTCCGCTGACGATGTAAAACATTTAAGCTTTTAAGTCAGTGCAGTCAAGAGATACAGCCATGCTTGATGCATGCAAACTTAATCATCAAGTCGTGTAGCGTACTTCTGTTGACCCAGAACCATGAAAATTATCAAGAAACAAGGGTTCAAAGTACAGGTAAAAAAAATCGAAAATTGTTAATCTGCAATTATATTTCTTGCCATTTCAAACTTTCTGGTTGACAGTTCTTGAACTATACGAAAAAAACGTAAATTAGTTACAAACTGCGGTGCGCATACAATTTATTCAGAATGTAAACGTCACTACAGATATTCGGATTTAGGTTATGACATGTTCGATATGCCTGCCATAATTGGCGATGATGTGGCGGAGACGAATAGCGAAATTCTGCATCACTCACTGAAGTGTCGGAACATCGATGCCCTCGAAGACCTCCTGAACGGATTTTTTCAGCTCAGCAGTGGTTTTGGTGTTATTGCAGTACACCTTGTCTTTAATATAGCTCCTGAAAAAGGAGTTGCATGTGTTCCAGAGAATATGGCGGTCAATTGAGGACCATGCCAGTGGCCTCTGGGTGCCCCAGAGCCAGTATGTGGTCCCCAAAGGGTTCCTCCAGGGCATCATACACTTTTCTTCTTGGATGGGGGTAAGCTCCGTCTTGCATGAACGCATCTTGGCGAATTCAGGGTCACTTTGGATAATGCGGATATAATAATCATCCAAAACATTCATGTACCATTCGTTAGTCACTGTGGCATCAAGGAATATTGCACTATTTCATGACTGGACAATGCACACCACACAGTCACCCGCTGAGGATCAAGAGACTACTCGATCGCGAAATGCGGATTCTCAGTCCCCCAGATGTGCCAATTTTGGCTACTGACGAACCCATCCAAATGAAAGTGGGCTTCGCGGCATGCATGCGCATGCTAATCCCATCACACCCCATAGCCAACTGTACACTTTCAACGCCCTAACGCAAACTGTTCGGAAGTTATGACGATTTTATTTCATATAGTTCAGTAATTGCCACCCTGTACATTGGATTCGTTATCTGTTAAAAATCTCAGTAGAGATTTTGATCTGGTTTTGAGTAATAGCTAGAGGGATTTATTAGCGAGGTTTGCGTTGTGTAGCTTACAAATGTTTCATGCTAATTGGCTGAGCTACGATGAAGTGAATTTTCGCGCTGCTGTGAAAAGTATGCCTTTGCACTCTAGCAGTCATAGGTGTAAGGCTGCCCTACTGCCGCGCCACAGTAGCACTAGTATCGTAGGTCCTTTCAGACCGCTCATTCTACAGCGAAACATTACAAATTGATCATTCTACAAGGAAACAATACCCGACAGTCTATGCCTACGGCATGTACACCATCTGTAACGTTTCAAAGCAAAGTAGTAATGGTAATTACTGCAGGACCGCACTTACATTGTTTTGGATGAAGTTCCAAATTCCCATAGAATATCAGATGAAGCATTCCACAGAACAGTTCGATAACCAGGTAATAACTATAGTTCCATTCTCGATATCCAGGATGGACGGGCTATCTACGTACATAATTAAGTTTGTATGGAAACCAAGAAGTGCGAATATTCGAATTTGTCCGGTTTTTATGGGTAGCAATGCGCAGCCGCAATGAATAGCGCAGGTGGAAGAGCTATTGGAATGACAGAATATTCGGGAATTGACTCGCTTGCCCGTTCCCTGGACTCACATCCTGTCGAAGGCGCGTGGTGTAGTGCGCGCAAAATGCTGCGCCCGCTAGACGCGCAGTCGCCTGGGAAAGAGTGGGGAGAGCGGCAGTGCTGGATGGTGGCTCAGAGGGCTGTAAGGGAAACGCCGAGCGTTGGAGGGGAAGTAACGTCCTAAACTGAAATCTACTCTCACATTTTCTGTAAACGTTAAATGGAGCCCCTCCATGCCCACAGCTGCATGGTGACCATTCGAAACGAGAAGGGCTGTTCATGGACGACGTGAGCCACCAATCACTCTGAGGGAAGTACGCCGAATCGCCGTTGAGGAGTGGGACAATCTGGACTAAGAGTGCCTTGATGAACTTGTGGATAGTATGCCACGACGAATACAGGCATGCAATAGGACGTACTACCGGGTATTAGAGGTACCGGTTTGTACAGCAAACTGGACTACCACCACTGAAGGCCTCGCTGTATGGTGGTACAACATGCAGTGTGTGATTTTCATGAGCAATAAAAAGGGCGGAAATGGTGTTTCCAATTTTCGGTACAGGTTCTGGAACTCTCGGAACCGAGGGGACGCAAAACTTCTTTTGATGTATGTAGTAGTGAGATGACTTGGACGCTACAAACCAAAATACGCAGTACCTCTTTACGCTAAGGAAGTTGATAACAGCCACCATCCTGAAGATGCAAATCAGTATGAGGGGGCTTCGTATACATGGCAAGTCTCAACGTACCGTAAACCTCTCTACACGTCATTGACGTGGAAGCAGCCATTCTTTACCACCTCTATAACGAAGAGCATGTTCTAAAAGCTGTTTAAATTCTCATTTTCATGTGCTCAAACAACAGAAATACTTCCTGTATCCCTAAAAAGGTATGCGGGTTTCAATGCCGCCGACTTCAGGACGCTTTCCTCGAATCTTTTCATAAAAATATCGGGAACGACAGAGAACACTGGCTCCCCACCGCAACTCCAAGTACGTGTTTATACACTCCTGGAAATGGAAAAAAGAACACATTGACACCGGTGTGTCAGACACACCATACTTGCTCCGGACACTGCGAGAGGGCTGTACAAGCAATGATCACACACACGGCACAGCGGACACACCAGGAACCGCGGTGTTGGCCGTCGAATGGCGCTAGCTGCGCAGCATTTGTGCACCGCCGCCGTCAGTGTCAGCCAGTTTGCCGTGGCATACGGAGCTCCATCGCAGTCTTTAACACTGGTAGCATGCCGCGACAGCGTGGACGTGAACCGTATGTGCAGTTGACGGACTTTGAGCGAGGGCGTATAGTGGGCATGCGGGAGGCCGGGTGGACGTACCGCCGAATTGCTCAACACGTGGGGCGTGAAGTCTCCACAGTACATCGATGTTGTCGCCAGTGGTCGGCGGAAGGTGCACGTGCCCGTCGACCTGGGACCGGACCGCAGCGACGCACGGATGCACGCCAAGACCGTAGGATCCTACGCAGTGCCGTAGGGGACCGCACCGCCACTCCCCAGCAAATTAGGGACACTGTTGCTCCTGGGGTATCGGCGAGGACCATTCGCAACCGTCTCCATGAAGCTGGGCTACGTCCCGCACACCGTTAGGCCGTCTTCCGCTCACGCCCCAACATCGTGCAGCCCGCCTCCAGTGGTGTCGCGACAGGCGTGAATGAAGGGACGAATGGAGACGTGTCGTCTTCAACGATGAGAGTCGCCTCTGCCTTGGTGCCAATGATGGTCGTATGCGTGTTTGGCGCCGTGCAGGTGAGCGCCACAATCAGGACTGCATACGACCGAGGCACACAGGGCCAACACCCGGCATCATGGTGTGGGGAGCGATCTCCTACACTGGCCGTACACCACTGGGGATAGTCGAGGGGACACTGAATAGTGCACGGTACATCCAAACCGTCATCGAACCCATCGTTCTACCATTCCTAGACCGGCAAGGGAACTTGCTGTTCCAACAGGACAATGCACGTCCGCATGTATCCCGTGCCACCCAACGTGCTCTAGAAGGTGTAAGTCAACTACCCTGGCCAGCAAGATCTCCGGATCTGTCCCCCATTGAGCATGTTTGGGACTGGATGAAGCGTCGTCTCACGCGGTCTGCACGTCCAGCACGAACGCTGGTCCAACTGAGGCGCCAGGATGAAATGGCATGGCAAGCCGTTCCACAGGACTACATCCAGCATCTCTACGATCGTCTCCATGGGAGAATAGCAGCCTGCATTGCTGCGAAAGGTGGATATACACTGTACTAGTGCCGACATTGTGCATGCTCTGTTGCCTTTGTCTATGTGTCTGTGGTTCTGTCAGTGTGATCATGTGATGTATCTGACCCCAGGAATGTGTCAATAAAGTTTCCCCTTCCTGGGACAATGAATTCACGGTGTTCGTATTTCAATTTCCAGGAGTGTAAATTGGTCATTGAATAAAAGGAACGAAGAAGTTAACACTTGTCTGAAAGTGGTTAGTTACTTCAACATCAAACCTAACCTCAGTTAACCATAATGAATACGACAAAAAACACGATTGAAGATAGAGACCGTCTCAAAACTTATTAAAATATTAGGGTGATTGAAACGTTGTCCCTTTAACTGATGCAGAGCGTCCATCAAGTTTTTAATGTGCTGTACACGCCGACCTATTATCAAACCAGCAAGGTGTATGCAATGTTGAAGCTAAAATGTTACTGACAATAGGCCTAAAGTAAACTCTTTTTTGTGTATCTTTGGAAGACGGTCTAGTTAGAGAGGACGGCACAATAAGCGCTAAGACTCTTGATAGTCTCTCACGACAAGGAATTTTTCTTCAGGAGTTTGTTACTTTTCCTCATAAAGTTTTGTAAGAACTTGAAACGCCTACTGTCGTCCTTATGATCTCATTTATTGTGTAGCCGCCACTTTCGGCGCTTCAGTGCGCCATCTTCAGGCCTTACCAACCATGCAACACAGATAAGATGAGAAACAGAATGAGAATCAAGGACATGACTCTACAAGTGATTTTACAGTAATCCTTTGATAGGATGAACAGATACATCTATTCTCATATACCTGAAGTATACCATAAAGAATATTAGTGGTACATCATTTATAATTGTGGATTGTTGGGTGTCTATTACAGTTTATCTTGTGCCTATGCTGTTACGATATCTTTCTATTTGTCTCCCCATTTCACCCTTCCTTTCGCCCACTGCCTATTACAGGTCACGTTTCCGCTCTTTCATGACGGTTTTGGCACTGACTAGGTGCGTGCCTCTTACCCATTCTCATTGTTAGTTGTTCGTTTCATGATACAGTTGCTACTGGGCTTAGTTTGGGTTTTCTGATCAAGCTTGCATTCGTTCATGATGAATAGTTTTTATAGTACTTTCGAGAATTTTTCGGGCAATGATCTATGCAAACGTGTACGTTGGCCTCCAGTAAGATACGTGGTGGTAGGAGCCCTAGAATTATAACTAGATACCTTTAAATGTCTTCTTCTCTTTAACATGCAGTTATTTTAGTCGTGTGTGACACATATAATGGTTATGCACCCGTTTTGAGTTTACATAGGTTTGCATTTACCCTCACTCACGTTCCGCTGGTCAGGACATATGGTACTGCCATAGTTTTTGTTGTAATAGTGGGTGTATTTTCAACTCGTAGATTGCTGTTACATGTTTATAGTCTTACATCAAACGCAAGTATTGGATTTATTTGCCATTTAAACATTGGCGTGATGTGTGGCGTTCTCACTAGTTAATTAATAAGGTGGTTTGTCTGTTAGGCGATCTGTTTGGCCAGTATGGTTCTTCTGAAACTTGACTGCATGGCTATAATGGTTTTTGCTTTTGATGTGATTGAAATACCAAGGTGTGTACTGGTTACAGTACGTTTGCACGTAAGTATATGCAACTTAAATTTCATTGTATTTTTTGTATGTTCACTTCTACCTACTACATGTGAGTACTTTTTGAGTGGTCTGCTAGTCAGTAAGCTAGCTGACGTGAACGGTGCGGTCATTGGCCTCTAGCTAGGTGCTTGGTGGTAGAGCTGTGTATGTTAGCCCTAGAAACATAACTAAATATCTTTGAAAGTCTCCTTCTCTTTAACATGCAATTATTTTAATCGTATGTGACACGTTTAGTGATTATGTACCTGTCTTCAATTTTACATGGATTTACAATACCCTCACTTAATTTCCTATACTTGTGATTTGTGTCATTTCCAGTGTTCTTGTTTGCAATAGTGTATGCATTTCCAACTTACAGATTGATGTCACGCATTCATAGCCTTATATTTAACAGACATATTAGATTTACTTACGATTTAATTACTGGCATATTGTGTGACCTACTCACTGGTCAATTAATAATGTGGTTTGTCTTATAGACGTTATGTACGGGCGGTATGTTCCTCTGATATTTTAATTGCATGGATATAATGGTTTTTGGTTTTAATGTGGTGGAAATAACAACGTGTGTACTGGTTACACTACATTTATTCATAACTATAGGTTATTTTAGAACTCCTTTTATTTCTCTGTGTTCACTTGTGTTTAGTACATATGAGTACTTTTTGAGTGGTTTTCTAGTGAGAAGGTTTTTCTGATATTTCGTTTATAAATATCGTTGAGTCATACTTTATGGTACACTGCACTCTCGTGGACTACTTAGTAGCTGGCCGCTGTGGCCGAGCGGTTCTAGGCGTTTCAGTCCGGAACCGCGTTGTTGATACGGTCGCAGGTTCGAAACCGGCCTCGGGTATGGATGTGTATGATGTCCTTAGGTTAGTTAGGTTTTAGCAGTTGTAAGTCTAGGGGACTGATGACCTCAGATGCTAAGTCCTATAGTGCTTAGAGCCATTTGAACCAGTTTTACTACTTAGCGTCCTTGTATGTAATTGTTACATGGCAGTACGTGATGTATGGATCCATCCGCACATGAATGTTGTTCACCACGAAAAGTTTCTTGTAGGGGCTTTTTATATGTTCTACATATATACGGGATATAAATTTAACGTATGTTAACTTTTTCGCCTTTGCTAGCACTAGTATCTTATTCTTCAGTTCACGTACGTACGTCAACTGAAATATGGAATAGAAATTTTACCGGTGTTGCTTTTTCGACTCCGCTGCCAGTAGAATTCTGTTTTTCAGCTGATACTAGTAACAGCGAATGCGAAAAGACTGACATACGAGGGCTGTTCGATAAAGAATGATCATAATTTTTTATGTTCATAATTTATCCCGCTGAAGTTTAATCTCATGATATTCTGTTACCTTAATGTGCAACAAACACGCCTTAGTAGTTTCTTAGTTGGGACTCCTGGTTGCCGTCTGTGAGAGGTAGGCAAGGTCAGACATGTTCAGTATCGCCTACCGCTGCAATGGAGCTAACAAGCGAGGAACAATATGCGGCTTTGAAATTTTGCTTCAACAAATCTTCAGCTGAGACCTACACAATGTTACAGGAAGCCTGTGGAGAGTTTGTTCTTCCCTACAGCACAGCTCGAAGGTGGTTTAAAACGTTTAAAGAGAGGAGACAATCAATTTCAAAGAAAGGTGAATCCGTTGCTCCAGTTACTGCTCTTACGGAAGAAAAGCTGCTGTCATTCTGAGAGAGGATCGTCGAATTACCTGAAGATCACTTTCTGAAATGTTGAACATTTCATTGGGTGCCACTCACACGTTGGTGACAAAAAAATTACACATGACACGTGTTTGCGCGCGATGTGTTCCAAGACTTTTGATTCCCGAACAAAGGGACATTCGCGTGCAGGTCTGCATGCAATTAAAGTTGATGTTAGAGGAAGATCCGGGGATTCTTTCAAATGTAATCACTGCTGATGAAATTGGCTACATCATTTTGATCCTGAGAGCAAACAGCAAAGCTCAGTGTGGAAATCTCCTTCATCACCAATCCCCAAAAAAGCAAAAGTGGTTGCTTCTGCTGGGAAAGTTATGCTCATTAATTCTTTTATATTCGTGGAATGGTTTATCAATATGTTGTACCTGCACACACATCAGTAACTGGAAAATACTACAGGGATGTCCTGAAAACATCGCAAGTCTTTATCAGACTACTATTCTGTCCAATGGGACTGAGGTATAGTCGTTTAACTCCTCTCTGTGTTCGTGTTCTATAGTTTTGACTTGGGCATGTAAGAACCCAGTTGGTTTTTGCACCCTAAAGCAAAACAAAAATAAACAAACAAACATATCAGGCGCAAAAGACCACATTTCCGTGCGCTGGATGCTGCACCACTGGATGCTGCACCACGATAATGAGCGTCCGCAAACTGTCAGTGTTGTTGCTGAATATCTTGCAAAAATCAACGTGAAGTGCATCCCTCACCCTCCCTATAGTCCGGATTTAGCTCCATGTAACTTTTTTCTATTTCCTAACATCAAGAAACACATTCGTGGGAGGCATTATCAATGATCAGAAGCAGTGGTGAAGGCTGCGGAAGCGATTTTGAAGGACCTCTCAAAAAATGGTTTCCAGCATGTATCTGAAGACTGGCAGAAACGATGGGACAAGTGCATCGCATTCATGGGAGACTACTTTGAGAAGGATCATCAAAAATATAGGGATAAGTAAAGGTATGTTGTCAAAAAAAATCATGATCATTCTTTATTAAACAGCTCTTGTACATAAAATTTGTATCTCGTACTTTACCTATATAGGTCAACTGAAGAATGGGATGTATCTGATTTCGCCTTCGATACTAATAGTACTGATTGAAAATTATCGTAGAAGTATTAGCGACGGCGAAAACACCTACAACAGTAAAATTTGCATGCCATACTTCAGTTGACCTATATGTTGTTGTTGCTGTTGTGGTCTTCAGTCCTGAGACTGGTTTTATGCAGCTCTCCATGCTACTCCATCCCGTGCAAGCTTCTTCATCTCCAGTACATACTGCAACCTACATCCTTCTGAATCTGCCTAGTGTATTCATCTCTTGGTCTCCCTATACGATTTTTACCATCCACTCTGCCCTCCAATACTAAACTGGTGATCCCTTGATGCTTCAGAACATGTCCCACCAACCTATCCCTTCTTCTAGTCAAGTTGTGCCACAAACTCCTCTTCTCCCCAACTCTATTCAATACCTCCTCATTAGTTACGTGATCTACCCATCTAATCTTCAGCATTCTTCTGTAGCACCACATTTCGAAGGCTTCTATTCTCTTCTTGCCCAAACTATTTATCGTCCATGTTTCACTTCCATACATGGCTATACTCCATACAAATACTTTCAGAAACGACTTCCTAACACTTAAATATATACTCGATGTTAACAAATTTCTCTTCTTCAGAAACGCTTTCCTTGCCATTGCCAATCTACATTTTATATCCTCTCTACTTCGACCACCATCAGTTATTTTGCTCCCCAAGCAGCTAATCTCATTTACTACTTTAAACGTCTCATTTCCTAATCTGACTCCCGCAGTATCACCTCGACTTAATTTGACTACGTTCCATTATCCTCGTTTTGCTCTTGTTGATGTTCATCTTACATCCTCATTTCAAGACCTATATAGGTCACCTGATGATTAGGATGGTAGTGCTAGCGAAGGCAAAAAATAGCGACATACGTAAGATTCGTATCCCGCACTTCAGCTGACCTATATAGGTCAAATCGAGAACAGGACACTACCATCGTAGTTGAACTGAGGTATAGGTTGCCGGTGTTATGTATGTCGCCTTTTTCGTCTTTGCTAGCACTAGTATCCTATTCTCCAGTTGACCTACATCGGTCAACTAAAGCACAGAATACATATTTTTCGTACGTCGGTCTTTTCGCCTTCGATAGTACTATAGTGGGCGTCACGAATGACGGCGGTCGAGTTCAGGCTTGTTCTGTGCACGTACATCACGCGTTCTCTGACAGTCAGTCAATGTTCAGAAGTGTTCCGAGCGCTCTGCTGTGAACGTTGTGTGCAGTACGAGCGTTAAATGTGATCGTAGCGAGTTATTTAGTGAATTTTTATTCCATTTGTTGCGAGTTGTCACGGCTGATGGCCGTGGTGAGCGACGAATTCTACAGAAGCAGGCGAGAGACATTATTTGCAGGATACACGCTTTCGTCAAGTGCAAAGCACGTGGATGCACTTACCGCAACTGTCGCTTGGAACCGGCCACAATGAACCCCGTGTCCTTGTCTTGGCCTGCGTGAAAGGCCGTCATTTGTGGGTCGGACTTTAGTATCAACTGAGGAATATGGTAGTAATATTAGTGGTAGCGAAGGCGGATAAAAGCGACAATATTCATACTAATTGATAGATCCATACCTACAAACGAAAATCAAAAAATAAAAGTTGTCCAGAATGAAAACAGTTCTTCCAAATACTTCAAACTCGTTAAGAATGAGAGTAAGTACGGAATGAATTGGAACGAACAAATGATTTAAATTAATACAAGTGGTAAAAGTCGCAAGCAATGTCTAGCCAAAAGACATTCATTTATTTCAGTTTACAATGGTGACATCTCGTCACAGCAGATAGCCGACTTACTATCTATGTCTCCAAAATAAAGACATTAATATTTATGTGTAAATCATAAAGCCATTGGTCAAAGCCGACAGGCTATATCCCATTCTTCAGCTGACCCAGTAAATAAGATCATAAGGACGGCTGTAGGGGTTTCATTTTCTTAAAATAGTGAACGGCTCTGGTCTGCAAGACCTCGAGTCAAAAGGATGGACATACAAAAATCTTAATCTTTTAGTCGGGTCGCCTCATGACTCTACTAAACGCTAGATCTGATGTTAGCCACTGCATCTCTTAAATATGATTCTGTTCCAGAATGAGATTTTCACTCTGCAGTGGAGTGTGCGCTGATGTGAAGCTTCCAGGCAGATTAAAACTGTGTGCTGGACCGAGACTCGAATTAGGGACCTTTGTCTTTCACGGGAAAGTGCTCTACCATCTGGGCTACCCAAGCACGGCTCACGGCCCATCCTCACAGCTCCAGTTCTACCAGTACCTCGTCTCCTACCTTCCAAACCTCACAGAAGTTCTTCTGCGTGGGTAGCTCCGATGGTAGAGCACTTGCCCGAGAAAGGCAAAGGTCCCGAGTTCGAGTCCCGCCCGGTACACAGTTTTAATCTGCCAGGAAGTTTCATGATTATGTTTGTTCAATACATTGCCCTTGTCCACGCGTAAGGTGACAGTACCAGGATTCAGCTTGAGTGACCTCAAGGCAGCCTACGCAGCTGCTGTGGTATTAGACATTAATGGAGTTGTGAAAGGATGGTTTCGTTCCCTTCCTGTAGGAGGAAGGTTTAGGGTACGTGGCGACATGCCGTTTCAACCTCGCACCGATTTTTATCTCCAGGCTGATAGTTGTCACCATCCAGCTCAGCGTGAAGCGGAACTTCGTAGCTTGGGTCATAAGGCCACCTCATCTCAGAATCTGAAAGTTTGTCAGCCGACCTAAAATTCTCCTTTCGCCAAAGCGGATATAGTGAAAGACAAAGCAGACGTAAGTTGCGCTGACGACCAATGGTGAATTGGTACAGTGATGAAAATTAAGAGCCGCCACCTAAACCTCATCTACATCTACGCGATTACTCTGTTATTCGCAATTAAGCGCCTGGCATAGGGTTCAACGAACCGTCTTCGAGCTGTCTCTCTATCGTTCAACTCTCAAACGGCGCGCGGGAAAAACAATCACTTAATTTTTTCTGTGGGAGCCTGATTTCTCTTATTTTATCGTGATGATCATTTCTCCTTATGTAGGTGGGTACCAACAGAATGTTTTCGGAATCGATGGAGAAAACTGGTGATTGAAATTTCATGAGAAGATCCCGTCGCAACCGAAAACGACTTTGTTTTAATTACTTCCACTCCAATTCACGTATCATGCCTGTTGCACTATCTCCACTATTTCGCGATAAAACAAAACGAGCCGCCCTTCTTTGAATTTTTTCGGTACCATCCGTAAACTACGGCCTTTTTGCCATACTCAGGTAGCATTCTCAGTACGATTGGTCGTATTCTGCGGAAACATGATATTTAGTGTGTATTTCGACGAACATCTAAGATTAGGGTCCTTAGTATCTGTAAAGGATGATTTACATTTGGGTAAAGCGAATGTCTACTGTATCCTTTGGAATTGTGGCATGTGATACACTCGTCAATGCATTAGGACCACTCTGTTGAGAATAAGCATTAACAAACGCTTGTAACATTTTTGTGGTTTTAAAAAAACGGCAGAGCAAAACTGCTATTGCAAAAAATTGCAGTAGCATCGACCATCTTATGGAGTTCAACATAGAGAGTTTACCGAGCATTTATAGGCATTGGGGGAGTGTTATTAGGGAAGCGCTTGAGATTAAAGTAGAAGTGACCATGTAAATAGATGTGGAGGTTTTTGTTTAAATGCAGCGTGGAATCCTCTCTCTCTCTCTCTCTCTCTCTCTCTCTCTGAAACAACAGAGTTACTGTCACCTGATCACCTGTCGGTAATTAAGGTTCACAATGGACAGTTTCTGACCTTGGTCATCCGCACAAGCCTTATTATGGTAATTCGTCTGCGTAAACCGCCTAACGAGGGTTTAAATTTCTTCCCAGATCCCCCCCTTCTTGTGTTTGTGCCTTGGAAACAGTACGGTATGAACCAGTCGAAATAGTAACTGTTGTCGAATACCTCATCTAGCTGCGTTCCAGAAAGCTGTTTGAACTTCATCGAGCTTCCGACGCTACTCACTAGTGAAAGCTGAATAATTGTAAGAAAGTGGAGGTTAACTAAAGGCAGAGACAATATTATTAAAAACGTACATTACTGAGCCCACTTGGTCAGAAACCATGAATCAGATCACAGGGAATTAGGGGAACCCTAACAGTTATTTGAGGTAAGAGACGCAGACTGGGACCTTCCAGAATCTTAAGATTGTAGCTTACTGTTTTCTTTTCCAAGAAACTGTCTTTCTGTCTTTTCTGGTCTGTAAACGATCATACCCGTTAGATTTAGTTGCTATGCTGGAGGGAATGTTTCAGGTCTGTTAAATTTCTTTCTTCCACTCTGTGGAGCAGTGTCTCCTACAACCAGTTGTTGGCCGGCCGGAGTGGCCGAGCGGTTCTAGGCGCTATAGTCTGGAACCGCGCGACCGCTACGGTAGCAGGTTCGAATCCTGCCTCGGGCATGGATGTGTGTGATATCCTTCGGTTAGTTAGGTTTAAGCAGTTCTAAGTTCTAGGGGACTGATGACCTCAGAACTTAAATCCCATACTGCTCAGAGACATTTGAACCATTTTGAACAACCTGTTGTTGTTGTGGTCTCCAGTCCAAAGGCTGATTTGATGCAGCTGTCCATACTACAACCTTCAACCTACGCGAGGTGTATTCAGAAATTCCCTACTTAATTCTTGGAGCAATATAACATTAATTTTCATTTCATCCTTCACTTGGAATACTGGTGACTCGTTTATGGAAAGCTTCTCGTAGGTCACTCAACTCATCCGGCTAAGGGGGTTTCACGTGCCCTGAGGTGACAAAAATCACGGGATACATCTTAATATCGTGTCGGACCTCCTTTTGCAGGCTCCGAGCGGTAACTCGACGTGGCGTGGACTCGACAAGTTGTTAGAAGTCCTCTACAGATATACTGAGGCGTGCTGCCTCTACAGCCGTCCATAATTGCGAAAGTTTGGCGGTGCATGATTTTGTGCAGAAACTGTCATCTCGATTTTGTTCCATAAATGTTCGATGGGGTTCTTGACGGGCGCTCTAATATTCATCAGACCAATCTCCAGCAATTGTGGCATGGTGACATGGTGCATTTTCGTCTATAAATATTCCATGATTGTTTGGTAACATGAAATCTATGAATGGCTACAAATGCTCTCGAAGTAGCCAAACATAACAATTTCCAATTAATGTTCGGTTGAGTTCGACAAGAGGACAGCCCACACGATTATGGAGCGCCACCAGCTTGCACAGTGCGCTAT
Organism: Schistocerca serialis cubense; assembly: GCF_023864345.2. Taxonomy (NCBI): domain Eukaryota; kingdom Metazoa; phylum Arthropoda; class Insecta; order Orthoptera; family Acrididae; genus Schistocerca; species Schistocerca serialis. The sequence goes on along the minus strand of NC_064642.1, from coordinate 790,367,037 downwards.
TCACAACTTGAGTCCATGCCTTCGTTGGGTCTTTGCTACACTGGAAGCCTACCATCAACTTTTAGCAACAGAATTCGGGACTCATTCGACAGGACACGGTTTTCCAGTCGTCTAGGGTCCAACCGATGGGGTCGCAAGCCCAGGAGGCACTCGCGTCGGTCGTCTGCTGCCACAGACCACTAACGCCAAATTTCACCGCACCGTCCTATCGGATACGTTCGTCGTGCGTCCAACATTGATTCCTGCACTTATTTCAGTGTTGCTTCTCTGTCAGCACTGACAACTCTACGCGAACGCCACTGCTCTCTGTCTTTAAGCGTAGGCCGTCGCCACTTCGTTATCCGTGGTGAGAGATAATGCCTGACATGTCGTATTCTCGGTACACTCTTGACACTGTGGATCCCGGAATTCTGAATTCTGTAACGATTTCCGAACTGGAATGTCCCAAGTGTCTAACTCCAGCTACCGCCCCAAGTTCAAAGTCTGTTAATTCGCTTCAGAGACCTTTTCCCCTGAGTGCATGTGACAGATCTACTAATCCATTGACCTGTTATACGTTCTGTACGCTATACTACCGTCATCTGTACGTACGCGTATCGCTATCGCATGACTTCACTGCTCAGTGTAGGACGCACGCGTTGTATCCGAATATGCCATAGATTTTGTCAGTTAACATATCTCACTCAGCCGAATTAGACTACTTAGGATCGCCTTTGGAATGAAGTCTGAGAAAAACGTCGTGTCATTTATCCGACCAGACTGCAGTGTAACTAGATAGTGCACACGCAAATGTGTACAAACTCAAACTGATATCTTAAAAAACGAACGATAGCCCTCTGACTGACCAATTCAGTTAGCTTTACTCCACGTCAGTACCGTAAACTTTTTCCTGCATTCTGTGCATGACGAAACCTTTGTTAGGTTAGCTACTATCGTCAAAAATAACAAAATAGTCTCGTGCACATTGACGGTGTGTGTTTTGTAATGTTCTGCACAAAATAACCATACGTCTATTTGTTACCAGTTAAGTACTTTCAAAAGGCCGATTCAGTACGTTTCGTTGCAGTAATTACAAGCTACAGTCACGTTTTCATATCGTGTATCGGCTCGTGTTATAACAGATGAGGATTTCAGAACTCGAGTGTCATTTGTTATTGCGAGTACGCTTGCTGTGACCTCCGCTTCCCTGTCCTATCCCTTTCACTACCACCACCATTGTGTCGTAAACGCTGCAGCAACTGGTTCTGATTTTTGGAGCGGAAGTTTACAAGCTGAAGGATTTGTAATACAGATCTAACTCAGTCTCGATGTCAGAAGGCAATCAACATCGTTCCTGACTCGGGGGATCCCGATTCATTAAGAGATTGTGGAAAGCAAACAGGGAATATAACCCAGTAAAACATGCATTTGGCAGAAGGCATCCATAGACTGAAAGTACTGCAACATCAGTGCGAGGGCGTGTAGGGCTGCCCGCTTTGCTGTGCTGGTATGTTATTTCGAGTTGATTACATAAATCATAGTGTCAAAGAGAGGTGGCCAATTCGCGGGGGGTTCCACTCTTTGTGTGTTGTAGAAAGTCAATACAGTCCTTTAAATAATTCATGTGTGACCTCTCCAACTGGAAGCCATTAACGCCGGTCGAATTGATTTAGACTCGTTAATCTGACAACAGAGGGCTGAAATTGGCTCCCTTGCAGTGTTACGTGAAATTGTTCACGTACGCACTTTGTCCGTTGACGTAACGAAATTATTTCCTGACCGTAGTACTTCAGCTTGCATTACATACAATGGATTGGGACCAAACGCATCGAAAATTCGTTGAACACTTTCTTGCAAATTTCCTTTTCGCACAAACCGTCATTGCACGTTGTTAGTTGTTCTCATTTCTCCATTTTAGTATCTTGCGAAGCAGTCGCTAAAATTTAAAGGAAGACTATATTAGCAATTGAATTAGTTAAACACTTCAACAGCTACGTTTTTTTTTCACATGCATAGAAAGACACGTATCAGAAATTTATACCCATTATCTAGTGCAGCTATTTAAACTTGGGTTTTGTGAGATGCTAGCCTATACGATCTTCTGTCTCTAATGCCCTGCAGTCAACTTTCTGCCGTTTTACTACAATCGGAAAGTCGAAAATATTAATGAAATTAGACAATGGCAATTTTCACGTATTTACCTAATGGTGCTGTGTCTCGTTCAATGTGCAGAAATTCACAAACACGCAAACCATCAACAACACTAAAATAAATATGTGGTACAAGAATATCACGACGTTATTACTTCCCAAAGCGTATGAATACAGTGAGACGTGTTACTTTCTCGTGGATTACACTATTTACATGTAATTTTAACCAATAAAGTCTACAATTAACACCAATGAATACGTCCAGCAACAGTTATTTTGTTGGAAATACTAAGTTATGAAGGAATGAACATATTTCTGGAATTATTATTGTCTTTATATGCAAGAGATATATTTGTAGAAATCAGTCTATTCACTATCTAGCTTGTCATTGACAATTTTCTCTCCTGGCTTTTTGTGGCGTAGAAAGATTTACAGCTCCTACAGTAAACGCTTTGCAAACCGTCTCTGAAAATGATGGAGTATCTTAAGATCTTCTCCCACATTTGCGAATGACTGTCACGTGTTGTTGATGCATGTTGCTTTTTCTGATTTTGTGAATTTGTCATTTGTGTAACAGTTACAGGATTTCTAAAAGCATCGATTACGATGAATGAAATTGAGAACACATTGAGAAAATTCTGGTAACAGAAAAGTAAAGCTATCAAAACGCATATGCTGCATTTGAAGAGAATGACATATCTGCTGCTATAGAAGCAATGTCTTTCATCATTATAAAATTTCGCAGTAGTTATAACCGCTGAAGAAAATCACGTTTTCTCTCTTTCTTAGCCAACCTGTTATGAAAGCAACCAAAAAAAAAAAAAAAAAGGAATTATCGTTGATGATGTCAGTTTCTTTAACTTCATAGTCATTACGACCTAGTGTTTTCCAGTATACGTGTTCATGCACTACAGCGCTCCACTGGTTAAAGAGCTGTGCTTTATGGTTTGTTTATTAATCTGCTGTGAAAAAGCTGGTAATAGCGTGGTGCCTGTACCATCTGTAGTAGTGAGCTTATTGCGATAAATTCTCCTAAGTTCTGGACAACAGCTTAACACATGATAGCTTGAGTGATCTCCAGACTGCTCGACGAAAGTAAACAAGTCACATCTACATCTACATCTGCGTCCATACTCCGTAAGCCACCTGATGGTGTCTGGTGGAGAGTACCTTGAGTACCTCTATCAGTTCTCCCTTCTATTACAGTTTCGTATTGTTCGTGGAAAGAAAGATTGTCGGTATGCCTCTGTGTGGGCTCTAATGTCTCTGATGTTATCCTCATAGTCTCTTCGCGAGATATACGTAGGAGGGAGCAATATACTGCTTGACCCCTCGGTGAAGGTATGTTCACAAAACTTCAACAAAAGCCCGTACCGAGCTACTGAGCGTCTCTCCTGCAGAGTCTTCCACTGGAGTTTATCTATTATCTCCGTAACGCTTTCGCGATTACTAAATGATCCTGTAACGAAGCGCGCTGCCCTCCGTTGGATCTTCTCCATCTCCTCTATCAACCCTATCTGGCATGGATCCCACACCGGTGAGCAGTATTCAAGCAGTGGGTGATCAAGTCTACTGTAACCTACTTCCTTTGTTTTCGGATTGCATTTCCTTAGGATTCTTCCAATGAATCTCAGTCTGGCATCTGCTTTACCGACGGTTAATTTTATATGGTCATTCCACTTTAAATCACTCCTAATGCGTACCCCCAGATAATTTATGGAATTAACTGCTTCCAGTTGCTGACCTGCTATAATGTAGCTAATTGATAAAGGATCTTTCTTTCTGTATAACTGCAGCATATTACACTTGTCTACATTGAGATTCAGTTGCCATTCCCTGCACCATGCGTCAATTCGGGTCAATTGCAAATCTACCTGCATTTCAGTACAATTTTTCATTGTTACAACTTCTCGATATACCACAGCATCATCCGCAAAAAGCCTCAGTGAAATTCCGATGTGATCCACCAGGTCATTTACATATATTGTGAATAGCAACGGGTCCGCAGCTCGTGGTCGCGCGGTAGCGTTCACGCTTCGCGCGCCCGGGTTCCCGGGTTCGATTCCCGGCGGGATCAGGGATTTTCTCTACCTCGTGATGACTGGGTGTTGTGTGATGTCCTTAGGTTAGTTAGGTTTAAGTAGTTCTAAGTTCTAGGGGACTGATGACCGTAGATGTTAAGTCCCATAGTGCTCAGAGCCATTTGAACCATTTTTGAATAGCAACGGTCCTACGATACTCCCCTGCGGCACACATGAAATCACTCTAACTTCGGAAGACTTCTCTCCATTGAGAATGACATGCTGATTTCTGTTATCTAGGAACTCTTCAGTAATATCACACAATTGGTCGCATAGTCCATAAGCTCTTACTTTGTTCATCAAACGACTGTGGGGAACTGTATCAAACGCCTTGCGGAAGGCAAGAAACACGGCATGTACCTGGGAACACGTGACTATGGCCCTGAGTCTCGTGGACGAATAGCGCGACCTGGGTCTCACACGATCGTCTTTTTCGTAACCCATGCTAATTCCTACAGAGTAGATTTCTAGTCAAAGTCATTACACTCGAACATAATACGTGTTCCTAAATACTACAACTGATCGACGTTAGAGATATAGGTCTATAGTTCTGCACATGTGTTCGACGTCCCTTCTTGAAAACGGGGATGACCTGCACCCTTTTTCAATCTTTTGTAACGCTACGCTCTTCTAGAGACCTACAGTACACCGCTGCAAGAAGGGGAGCAAGTTCCTTCGTGTACTCTGTGTAAAATGGAACTGGTATACCATCAGGTCCAGCAGCCTCTTTTGAGCAATTTTAATTGTTATTCTATCCATCTGTTATATATTTCAATATCTACCATTTTGTCATCTGTGCGACAATCTAGAGAAGGAACCACAGTGCAATCTTCCTCTGTGAAACAGCTTTGGTAAAAGACATTTAGTATTTCGGCCTTTAGTCTGTCATCCTCTGTTTCAGTACCATTTTGGTCATTCCCCTGAGGTACACCTGAAATCACTCTTACTTCGGAATACTTCTCTCCATTGAGAATGGCATGCTGCGTTCTGTTATCTAGGAGCTCTTCAGTGCAATCTTACTTTGTTCATTAAACGACTGTGGGGGAACTGTATCAAACTGAGTGTGAGGACATTTTGTTTTGATCCACCTACCGCTGTTACATAATGTGGTGTAACAGACGACATGTGGTCTGTTGCATGCGCCATCTATCGCCCCTCTCACAAACTCCAATTAAACGATAAAATTGAGTTGCGGGTTAGGAATTGTTAGGTATGTGCATAAAGACTGCGGGAGTATTTGGTTTTTATATGTGCAGATAATTCAAATACCGAGCCAGTAACTGGCGTGGACTTTCGTTGACGCGGCAAGTAGCGAGCCGCCATGGAGCAAACACAGTGAGGTTGATGACGTCACTCCATGGATGTCCAGAGTCGCGGCGACGGGATTCTCCGAGGCGGTTGTTGGACTTCGGAGGAAAAAGAAAAAAACGAAGAATGTATAATGAGGAACTTGGTGTGTAACAGCGAAAGTAGGAAGAAGCAATGTAACGGCCGGTAACGCAGTAGGCGGTTCCTCAAGAGCCGACTGCACATGGGTATCAGAAATAAATTGCTGTAACTATTGTAAAAAAAGGAGTTCTGAATAAGAGTTATTACGAGAAGCAGTCAGACAGCGTCAGTTAGTAGTGAATGGTCGCCACAGGCGCCCCTCTTTCACTCGACGAATTTAGTCAACATTAAGACAGAGCCGAACTACGCAGATAGTAAAACTCTTCAGTGGGGCGGGGGCAGCGCAATAATACCAAAATTTCTTAGGATTTTCTGCCAAGTCAGTACATTGACCGATGGAGGCAGATAGTCAAATAGCCGGACTAAAACTCAAAATGGTAAATTGCCTGAGAAATATCAAAGAACCTGTTTATATAATTATCACGTAATAATATGTCTGGGATGTTGTTTCTCAATAACTTTGGTTTACCGGGTGGTCATAGGTACACGTCTTCACTGATCATCGCGGGTCAGTTCTAACCGAGACTAATCAGTGGAGACAATTCTGCTCTGTTCAATGAGATATCAGGCCGAAGACGAGCCTGCAGACGTCCCAGACAGTGGTGGGATTCCTACCTGACTACTGCCCGCCACACGGCGCAACAGCCAGGAGTAATGGACAAGGACGCCACTTCACTTCATAGCAGGACCCCTTTGGTTATCATCCACGGCACCCTTACCGCACACCAGTACGTCGACGACATTCTACGCCCCGTATTTTTCCCTTCGTGGAAAGCCATCCTGAGCTCATATTTCAGCAAGATTATGCCCGTCCACACATGGCGAGAATTTCTACTGTTTGTCTTCGTACTTGCCAAACTCTAACTTCGCCAGCAACGTTGCCGAATTTCTCCGCAATTGAGAAATTTTGGGGCATTATGAGCAGGGCCCTCCAGTTAGCTTGGGATCTGGACGATCTAACGAAGCCAGTTGGATAGAATTTGGCACGACTTCCCTCAGGAGGACTTCTAACAACTCAGTCAGTCAAAGACAAGCTCAGAAATTGGTTTCGTAAAGACGAGAGGTGGACCAATACGTTAATGAATTGCTCAATCTGTGAAGCTCTTTCTCTTGAATAAATCATCCAATTCTTCTGAAACTTTAATCATTTGTTTTTCTGTACATGTACACCACATCCACTGATTTCCGTCCAATCTGGATAATGTCTTCACGGTGCTTTTTTTTTAACCTCCATATCGGATACGGTGCGCCGCTATAGGCAAGTTTTCGTATGAGCACAACGCACAGATCCATCCCTTTGCACAGACAGATGCATACCAATACTCCAATGGAATACTGAGCCCCACGTGGAACACAACGTGAATTTAGGTCACTGTTTATCAAAGTGCTTCTTACCGACAGCATCACGTAGCTTACTCGTAGGACAGAGTGTAGAGGTGTTGGTAAGGTAACCCTCTCCGCGAACAAAGTGCGAACACGCAGGTGGTCCCGCGGCATGGCGTGGCTTGTCGCACGGCTCCCGGGGGAAATTTGGCCCTCCTTGCGGAGGACGGACACAGGCTGGGCTCGCCTCGTCTCGGCTCACACGTCAGCCTCGTGCGACACCTGAGCTGCCGCGGCTGGCCTAAGACCGCGCCCGTCTTGTCATCGGAGTCCAAATGACTTTCCCATCGATCGCCGCGTCGCCCAACCTGAGGCGAGGGAAGGTGTCGAAACTGCGTCTCGTCCTGCACTCCCACGAACCACTTTATCGTTTGTTTCTTCTTCTCCAATTCATTGTATCCCTATCTGATACATCATCCCCCTTAGTTTTCTTTTTCTTTTCGAGTCCCCTCACACACACACACACACACACACACACACACACACAATACGCGAGTGCGCGCGCGCGCGCGCGCGCGCGCGTGCGTGCGGGCTAGAAATCGGTTAGCTGAACTGTTACTTAACCGAGACAGCCAGAAACATTATAAACAATAGACTTAAATACACTAGAGTTCATAAAAGAGGTACACTACTGGCCATTAAAACTGCTACACCAAGAAGAAATGCTGATGGTAAACGGATATTCATTGGACAAATATATTATACTAGAACTGACATGTGATTACATTTTCACGCAATTTTGGTGCTTAGAACCTGAGAAATCAGTACCCAGAGCAACCACCTCTGGCCGTAATAACGGCCTTGATACGCCTGGGCATTGAGTCAAACAGAGCTTGGATGGCGTGTACAGGTACAGCTGCCCATACAGCTTCAACACGATAGCACAGTTCATCAAAAGTAGTGAGTGGCGTATTGTGACGAGCCAGTTGCTCCGCCACCATTGACCAGACGTTTTCAGTTGGTGAGAGATTTGGAGAATGTGCAGGCCAGGGCAGCAGTTGAACATTTTCTGTATCCAGAAAGGCCCGTACGGGACCTGCAACGTGCGGTCGTGCACTATCCTGCTGAAATGTAGGATTACGTAGGAATCGAATGAAGGGTAGGGCCACAGGTCGTAGCACATCTGAAATGTAACGTTTACTGTTCAAAGTGCAGTCAATGCGAACAAGAGGTGACCGACACGTGTAACGAATGGCACCCCATACCATCACGCCGAGTGATACCCCAGTATGGCGATGACGAATACACGCTTCCAATGTGCGTTCACCGCGATGTCGCCAAACACGGACGCGACCATCATGATGCTGTAAACAGAATTTGGGTTCATCCGGAAAAATGACGTTTTGCATTCGTGCACCCAGGTTCGTCGTTGAGTACACCATCGAAGGCGCTCATGTCTGTGATGCAGCGTCAAGGGTAACCGCAGCCATGGTCTCCGAGCTGATGGTCCATGCTGCTGCAAACGTCGTCGAACTGTTCGTGCAGATGGTTGTTGTCTTGCAAACATCACCTCTGTTGACTCAGGGATCGAGACGTGGCTGCACGATCCGTTACAGCCATGGGGATAAGATGCCTGTCATCTCGACTGCTAGTGATACGAGGCCGTAGGGATCCAGTACGGCGTTCCGTATTACCCTCCTGAACCCACCGATTCCATATTTTGCTAACAGTCATTGGATCTCGACCAACGCGAGCTGTAATGTCGCGATACGATAAACCGCAATCGCGATAGGCTACAATCCGACATTTATCAAAGCCGGAAACGTGATGGTACTCATTTCTCTTCCTTACACGAGGCATCTTAACAACGTTTGACCAGGGAACGCCGGTCAACTGCTGTTTTGTGCATGAGAAATTGGTTGGAAACATTCCACATGTATGGACGTTGTAGGTGTCGCAACCGGCCCCAAACTTGTGTGAATGCTCTAAAAAGCTAATCATTAGCATATCACAGCATCTTCTTCCTGTCGGTTAAATTTCTCGTCTGTAACACGTCATCTTCGTGGTGTAGCAATTTTAATGGCCAGTAGTGTAATATGAACAGAATTCTGCAGGTGTTTAAAATTATTCAGTTCTTCTGAATTTTGTAATGCCAAACAGTTTTCAAACAGCAGTTACCACACACGATACATATATAAAATTATTCATTTTCTTGGAATGTCATAGTAACTAAATAATATTTTAAGCGTACTTCAGACTCGTTTTATACACTGAGGTGACGGAAATGAAGGGATAGCCAAATGCATATCTACAGGTGGTGGAAGTATCATGTACACAATGTGTCAAAGGACAGTGTATTGTCGGAGCTGTCATTTATATTCAGACGATTCATTAAAAAGGTATCCGACGTGATTATGCCTGCACGACGGGAATTAACAGACTTTGAACGCGAATGACAGCTTCAGCTAGCAGCAGGAGCACTCCGTCTTCAGGCCACAAGTGGCCCATCGGGACCATCCGACCGCCGTGTCATTCTCAATAAGTAAGTGCATAGGAGAGGAACGGAAGGTTCCAAATGATTGGAAAAGAGCACAGGTAGTCCCAGTCTTCAAGAAGGGTCGTCGAACAAATGCGCAAAACTATGGACCTATATCTCTGACGTCGATCCGTTGTAGAACTGTAGAACATGTTTTTTGCTCGCGTATCATGTCGTTTTTGGAAACCCAGAATCTACTATGTAGGAATCAACATGGATTCCGGAAACAGCGATCGTGTGAGACCCAACTCGCTTTATTTGTTCATGAGACCCAGAAAATATTAGATACAGGCTCCCAGGTAGATGCTATTTTTCTTGACTTCCGGAAGGCGTTCGATACAGTTCCGCACTGTCGCCTGATAAACAAAGTAAGAGCCTACGGAATATCAGACCAGCTGTGTGGCTGGATTGAAGAGTTTTTAGCAAGCAGAACACAGCATGTTGTTATCAATGGAGAGACGTCTACAGACCTTAAAGTAACCGCTGGCGTGCTACAGGGGAGTGTTATGGGACCATTGCTTTTCACTATATATATAAATGACCTAGTAGATAGTGTCGGAAGTTCCATGCGGCTTTTCGCGGATGATGCTGTAGTATACAGAGAGGTTGCTGCATTAGAAAATTATAGCGAAATGCTGGAAGATCTGCAGCGGATAGGCACTAGGTGCAGGGAGTGGCAACTGACCCTTAACATAGACAAATGTAATGTATTGCGAATACATAGAAACAAGGATCCTTTATTTATATGATAGTGGAACAAACACTGGTAGCAGTTACTTCTGTAAAATATGTGGTAGTATGCGTGCGGAACGATTTGAAGTGGAATGATCATATAAAATTAATTGTTGGTAAGGCGGGTACCAGGTTGGGATTCATTGGGAGAATCCTTAGAAAATGTAGTCCATCAAAAAAAGAGGTGGCTTGCAAAACACTCGTTCGACCTATACTTGAGTATTGCTCATCAGTGTGGGATCCGTACCAGGTCGGGTTGACGGAGGGTTATTTGGTAACCGTGATAGCGTTACGAAGATGTTTAACAAACTCAAGTGGCAGACTCTGCAAGAGAGGCGCTCTGCATCGCGGTGTAGCTTGTTCGCCAGGTTTCGAGAGAGTGCGTTTCTGGATGAGGTATCGAATATATTGCTTCCCCCTACTTATACCTTCCGAGGAGATCACGAATGTAAAATTAGAGAGATTCGAGCGCGCACGGAGGCTTTCAGACGGTCGTTCTTCCCGCGGACCATACGCGACTGGAACAGGAAAGGGATGTAATGACAGTGGCACGTAAAGTGCCCTCCGCCACAGACCGTTGGGTGGCTTGCGGAGTATAAATGTATATGTAGATGTAGGTGCGTGTGCTCAGCACACCGCTCTCCCGGTCGTTACGATGGTTTTCTTTGACCGGAGCTGCTACTATTCGGTCGAGTAGCTCCTCAATTGGCATCAGGAGGCTGAGTGCACCCCGAAAAACGGCAACAGCGCATGGTGGCCTGGATGGCACCCATCCAAGTGCCGTCCACACCTGACAGAGCTTAACTTCGGTGATGTGACGGTAACCGGTGTATCCACTGCGGCAAGGCCGTTGCCCAGTTGCAGCTAGACGCATGGGATATTTCGTTTCGGAAATCAGTAGAGAATTCAAAATTCCGAGATCCACAGTATCGAGATTGTGCCGGCAATACCAAATTTCAAGGATTACCTCTCACCACGGACAACGCAGTGACCGACGGCTTTCACCTAACGACCAAGAGCAGCAGCGTTTACGTAGAATGGTTCAAATGACTCTGAGCACTGTGGGACTTAACATCTGAGGTCATCAGTCCCCTAGACTTAGAACTACTTCAACCTAACTAACCTAAGGACATCACACACATCCATGCCCGAGGCAGGATTCGGACCTGCGACCGTAGCAGCAGCGCGGTATTGGTATGAAGCGCCTAGAACGTCTCGGGCACAGCGGCTGGCGTTTACGTTTCAATGGACACGCAATGCAGCTTGAAAAATCCGCAGGTATCAATATGGGACGTACGGCGAACTTATCAGTTAGGACAGTGCGGCGAAGTTTGTCGTTAACGACGTATGGCGGCAGACGACGGATGGGACTGCCTTTGCACAACATCGCCTGCAGCGCCTCTCCTGGGCTCGTGGCCGTATCGGTTGGACCCTAGACGACTGGAAAACCGTGGCCTGGACAGATGAGTCCCTATTTCAGTTGTCCGCGATTGGTTTGGAAAACATTCTGGACAAATCGAGAGGATCATTTGGCGATCCAAATCGCCCGACATGAATCCCAGTGAACAGTTATGGAACATAATCGAGGGGTCAGTTCGTGCACAAAATCGTGCACCGGCAACACGTTCGTAATTATGGACGGCTATAGAGTAGCGTGGTTTCTGCTGGGGCTTCCAAGCACTTGTTGAGAGCATGCTATGTCGAGTAGCTGCACTACGCTGGGAAAAGTGAGGTCCAACACGATGTTTGGAGGTATCCTTGACTTCTGCTACCTCAGCGTGTATTAAGTCTACAAAAAGGTGTGAAACTTCCTGGCAGATTAAAACTGTCTGCCGGACCGAGATCCGAACTCGGGAAATTTGCCTTTCGAGGGCAAGTGCTCTACCAACCGAGCTACCCAAACACGACTCACGCCCCATCTTCACAGATTCACTTCTGCCAGTACCTCGTCTCCTACCTTCCAAACTTTGTAGAAGCTCTACTGCAAACCTTGCAGAACTAGCACTCCACAAAGAAAGCACCATCGGAGCTACCCAAGCCGAACACACGCAGAAGAGCTTCTGCAAAGTTTGGAAGGTAGGAGACGAGGTACTGGCAGAGGTCCCGATTCGAGTCTCGGTCCGGCACACAGTTTTAATCTGCTAGGAAGTTTCATATCAGCGCACACTCCGCTGCAGAGTGAAAATCTCATTCTACAAAAAGATGTGGCGGAAACTGTAGGGATTTATTATTGACATCAAAACGCTGCAAAAAGTTACTGCAAAATTTGTCCGAAAATTATTTTTCCGGGAGTTATGAAACGTATTACTCATGGCACAAAATACTGTTTACCAAAGACAATCACATGTATAGAAACTTTCGAAGTGCCCCCCTCCTCCTTCCATGTACACCTTGAATCTGCGTTCCATATTTTACCGTACGCCGTAGAAAACTCTTTGTTCCGTATTTGGTTGAATTCATGTTTGTTACGCTCCTTCAGAACATCAACACCGGGTACAGAAGTTGCTTACACCAAGAACTTTTAAAGTCCTGAAAGGAAGACGCCCACTGGTTCCAAATCTAGCGATGCAGGTGGCCATGCAGCGCATCACGCTCGACGAATCCACCTGTTTGGAAACTGTTTCCCGAGACACAGACGGCCTATACGTGTAAAGACAGAGTACCATCCTGGAGAATCCACATCCGTTGCATGACATCTTTCGTCGCAAATGATGAGGGTTTTCATACTGTTATGATAACTAAAGATCCCGTGACGTGAAAATATTGCTTCATCAGTGAATAAAAACTGCAGGAACTCAACACGCTGCCCCAACATGCATTGAGAGAAAGTTGTTCTTGGCTAAAAGTCTGCCTCGTTTGAGGCATAAACTCGTTTACAGTGGTACGAGTACAGACGATTTTCATGCAGGATGTTCCAGATCATCATGTGATTACCGTCTCCCCTTTTCGCACTTCTCCTTGCACTAGTTGATGAAGTCTCATCCACAGTGAGAAGAACCCGATCTTCAGTCTTAGGCGTCCGTACATCTGCGACAGTCTGCTTAAAATAACCTGCCTCTAGCAAGCGTTTTTGGAGTCATACAGCGCGGGATTAGCCGAGCAGTCTTGGGCGCTGCAGTCTTGGGCTGTGCGGCTAGTCCTGGCGGAGGTTGGAGTCCACCCTCGGGCATGGGAGTGCGTGTTAGTCGTTAGGATAATTTAGGTTAAGTAGAGTGCAAGCTTATGGACTGATGACCTTAGCAGTTCACTCCCGTAAGATTTCACACACATTTGAACCTTTTTTTTTTTTTTTTTTTTTTTGAGTCATACAAACGTTCTTGCACACGATGGCTGACTCCAAGGTTAGTGTTCAGTATAAAGCAGACGTACTGCGTGCGCTTTCCCATATACTGACATTATTCAGTCCGTACATTGAACAGACTATGATGGAAACCAACGAGAAATTCGGAAACTAAACCAATGTTCAAGTAGGAGATACAAAAACTTTAAAGTCTGTCAGTGCCATTTTAATTCTCTCAGAGACGACAAAGAGCTCGGAAGAGCAGCTGAGCGAAATCAAATGAGGTTAAAATGGACATTAGCAAAAGTAAAAAAAGGATAATGGAATGAACTGGAATCAAATCACAGAATGCTGATGCTTAAGGAATTATATGTTAATGAAGGGAACTGTTGAAGAAAGAAATGGTACATACAGACGAAAGTTTGAATACAGTAATAAGGCTCAAATTGCTGTTGGTTGCAATAGCTGAGCAGAGATGAAGAGGTTTGCACAGGTTAGGCCAGCATCGAGAGGTCGGAGTGACGACCACAATAACACAACATAACGTAAGTATACAAATCTTCCATTGGTTATTGATGAAAAAATTTCTGGTTCTAAAGACAGGAATTGATAGAAAATGTGCAGAATTTCCACTTTCGGCATGTATGTACACTTACTACAATTGTAGTGATCCAAATGACTGAAGTGTCGGGAACGCGCAAGGCCACGGAATTGTTCTCCCCCTGCCTGTCCATATGTGTCCACAGATACCATCCAGTGTCCCTCCTACAATGAGCCACGTATACTGAGGCCCTAGCATGCATTTGCCGTATGTTTCTTTTTGTTTACAGAGTTCGTTCTGTAACAAATCTGGAAGAGTGCTTTAAATAAAATTCTTGTAGACAGATCCTGTAAGACGCTACACTATATCATAGGGAGCTATTGGAAATTTGTCTACAATTCCCGTCGATGGATTAAATGTAAAATTCTAGTCTCTAGCTGTAACATGAGGATTTTCCATCTCTGTCAAACATTGCCTCGTGTGTAAATAGAATTAAAGATAGAAAAGAAAGGTTTAACAGTTTATGGTACAGACCACTGACGACAATTCTCTCGTTGTCAATTACTGTCACGCGAGTGACCCAGAACAAGACAGTAACAAAATTTACCTATACGTAATCTGCTGGTGGAATACACCACATGTGGAATTACGAGACGTACCACTTGTTGAGGCGATGAGCCATGTGTGCGTACTCGAATTTTCCCCGCGACCCTTTGGAATTCATTCTTTGTGGACCAGCACGCAATGAACTGCCGGAGAATCCTGTTCCGCCATTTGACGTGTGACACATCCTGTCTCAGTAATGTGACGATTAGCAACAGGAGTGTCAGGATTACTGGGCTGTCTTTTGAGGAAAAAACTGTTTTGATACATTCTCGTATCCATTAGTATTCTCAAAGCCTTACAAAACATTACCATTGTCCTCCTCACAAAATGAATATTCTGCAACGGTTAAACATTTGTCAACTGATAGACTACAACTAACGTGAAATGCCCAAGCCAGGCCTATCTCAAATGTACACAAATGTCAAATTTGAAAATGTCACATTGCATCACATCTCCCACGAGGATGCTGTGAGTGAATCAGCAGATATCTTTGCTTCGCTATTATCTCAAAATAAATTTAAATTATTGGTCATGAACAGTTTAAATGCGTTCTTTAGCAAGCTGTAATGAAGAAAGAAGTTCAGCAATATTAGTTTTTGAATTGAACGGATTGATCATAAACATGCAATAAACCACAAAAAGGGAGCTGTTTGGACTTACGTTTTACTGACTTTCTTCTTGTTACCGTGTGATTTTGTAAAAGTATTTTCAAATCACTCTGTAGATAGCTTCAAAGTTTTTATGTTTACTTCCTGCGTCCTCACTTTTGAGGAGTCCTTTTTATGACCATCGTGATTCTTGCAGTTGCTATAATGCCTTAATTTGCTTAAAAAATGCTTTCATTTGTTTCACATTTTTAATTTTCAGTGTCAATCAGACATTAGTGGTATATAAACAAACATATTATTCGCGAGTATTTGATACCTGTAGTTCCTTAGATGTATGTAAATTTATTGGATACTTTCTATCTTCAATAATGTAGAAATTATAATGAAAGTATAATTTTAAATCATTAACATAAACAAGACGACATTAACAACAGTATCAATATCATAAAAATATATACTTATTGCAGAGTAATTATTCATATATCACTTTATATATCATAGTAACACAACTAGAATAAATACTGAGTGGATTACGGATATAATAAATAATTTTTAAATACTATATAAAATAATCTTCAAGCCTGAAAAATCTTCCCTGATTCACAGTCCCATGCTTCACAAAGATTTTCTGTTAGAAAACCAGCCATCAGATCGAGAATTGCAAAACATAGGCATGTGGCGTGACAAAATCAACAAACTTTGGTAAATTTCGAGGTACAATTCTATTTAGAGCATATACCTATAAATAATATATTATACGAACTGTAGAATGGGTAAGACCACCGCATCCCCGTCAAAATGCTGTCAGGTAATCATAGTTATAAATATGATTTTGAGGATTTTGACCATTCCATATTAATATACAGTATTGCAATTATTTACGTACTCCTCCTCAGCTTTTAGTAAGAGCTTTGCTCTTTGAAATGACAATCCCTTATATCGTACACCCTTGTAAGTGTCATGAAAGTTTTGGAAAAGAATTATGTATGAAGGTAAAGCCGGGTACTACCTGATTTCCAGTTTTCTCAAATACAAGGTTGCGAACCATGAATAAAATGCAGTAACACGATCTGACTGCAAAGTGTTTTTAGATCCTCGGTAAGGCACGAACACTTACTTTTCTTAGTGTGTATTGTGGTGTCACCGCCAGACACCACACTTGCTAGGTGGTAGCCCTTAAATCGGCCGCGGTCCGTTAGTATACGTCGGACCCGCGTGTCGCCACTGTCAGTGATTGCAGACCGAGCGCCGCCACACGGCATGTCTAGAGAGACTTACTAGCACTCGCCCCAGTTGTACAGCCGACTTAGCCAGAGATGGATCACTGACAACTACGCTCTCATTTGCCGAGACGATAGTTAGCATAGCCTTCAGCTACGTCATTTGCTACGACCTAGCAAGGCGCCATAGCATTTGATATTGAGATTATAACATGTACCGTCAAGAGCGATGTACACCAATTGTGGATTAATGTTAAGTATTATATCAACTACGTACTTTATTTGCTACTATTAATTCCCTTAACTGTTCCAGACCTCACGCCAGTCAGCGTGAAATTAATCGCGTGCATTTCGGCCTCCTCTAGCACACAGTTTTGGCTGTTATGCCAACACTTCATGTATAACAAAAGAAAAATGTAAGTGAACATGATTAACTGTGTGAAATACCTTACCAACTATAAAAGTGTTTAAGCGACATGAGTTATATCCCCATGTAGCGCAGCATAACATGTGGGCCCAATTTATTGTAACCATGCACAAATAAACACAAAAACGTCAAATAAACACACTTTCTGTAGACAAAAAACACTGTGTCTCTGACAACTCTATAACCACCAAACCCTACCTATTTTTCCAGTAACATGGAAAGAAATGTGAAGTATGATATTCTTGGTTATTACTGCTGTTCACCTAAATTGCAATAACAATATTACAACGTTCTACTAGGTGAGGAGGCGGTGTTATGTTTCACATCATGTCATTGTATTCCAATTGCTGAGTTCAAATAGGTAAGAAAAATTTAATTAAAAGAATATTTTAATGTTAATTCATTCAAATGACTTCAAGAAAATCAGTAAATCGCAGTGGCACGTGTATTACTAATGTCCAAAAAACATGTGAAACATAGAATTCCAAACGTAAGTGAACCAACGTATGAGTAGTACAATCCATACAGTTTGATGTGTTGGTAAATGTGCCAACACCTTGTAGATAGAGGCGGCCTAAATGCACGCTATCTAAGGCAGACGGACGTGAATTCTGGAACAGGATAAGTAGTGAATTTTCATAAGAAAAGTATGCAGCTCCTCGAATACTTATCTTTTATTCTTTGATGTGAATTACAGCATTCTTGATGAGACATTTCATATGATAACTATCAAACTATGTAAGGCTAATGGCGCCTTGCTAGGTCGTAGCCATGGACTTAGCTGAAGGCTATTCTAACTGTCTCTCGGCAATTGAGAGAAAGGCTTCGTCAGTGTAGTCGCTAGCAAAGTCGTCGTACAACTGGGGCGAGTGCTATATCGTATCTCGAGACCTGCCTTGTGGTGGCGCTCGGTCTGCGATCACACAGTGGCGGCACGCGGGTCCGACGTGTACTAAATGGACCGCGGCCGATTTAAGCTACCACCTAGCAAGTGTGGTGCCTGGCGGTGACACCACACAGTTCACTAAGTATTTACGAAGTTTCACTGATAGCGGGCGTGACTAAGTTCACTGCACTGCCATTCGGATGAATTAATAGAAAACAGATTCTGACCGAGCCTTGAAATAAACCCACTTCACGAAGACACCAAGACCCGATATCCACTTGTGAGACACTTGTCCAAAGCGCGAAAATTACAGCAACTACGTGATGCGAATCACACACATAGTTCGGCAGGGACTAGTGCAGCAGGGGATACAACCCGTCGGCTTTGAACAATGACGTCACAAGTCGCCAGAAAGCATGTATTACAGAGATGAAAGAGCTGAGGAGAATGTTGAGAAACAAAGGAATGCGAGAGAGATAAACATTGGTCTTGCCAAAAGCATAAGTGTTTTTTGAATTAAAAAAAAAAAAAATCTCACGAGATAGAATAAACTGATCCCACTTTATTAAGCAATATCTTGTCAAAAGCCGAGAAGCGATTCTTCTTAGTGTTCTAGCTCCCTTCAGTACGTAATAAGAGTTTTTTTGGCTTTAAAAAAAAATCTCACGAGATAGAATAAACTGATCCTACTTCATTAAGCAATCAGTAAAGAAACGAAACTAAAATATAACAGCTTTATTATTATTTATTATAGTTGCGTCGTCAGTGTAAAGGCGAAGTGAAGGATGTTGTTGTGATGGGGGTTTCGGAAGTACACATTCGAAAATGTCATGCTGATACTAGAGCTGGAAAACGAAAAAAGATCGCCAGCTCCCAAATTTCTGTTACGTACTTCGCAACACGGAAATACACATATTGGTGGAATAAGAAAGTGAAATAAATATTAAGTACCGGCCGAATAAAAAACAAACAATTAAGTTAATTAAATCACACGTTTAATGATGTACCGAATATCAAGCGATCGCTTTTAGATTAACATTCAATTATTTTAATGTTACGATCTATGACTAAGGAATGACGTCATTGTTCAAAGCCGACGGGTTGTATCCCCTGCTGCACTAGACCCGTTCGGCATGAACCACACGCACGTTGAGAATGACTAAAGAAATTGTATTGCAAGTGCACACATCCTACATGCAGTAAACTGCGTCCCAACACCTCGCCGTCCAGAGAGCAGCAACTCGCGCAGTTCCACTGCAAACACGACCTTCCTCCACTCGGTCGAACACAAAGAGTGCTTACTTAAGCTTAAGCCCCAGGATCTACAGCGAAGCAGACTGTGATATGATTGGTTGGCTCACAGTGAGCGCAAAAAACAGTTCTGGGCTACCTCACAGACTACCCCAAGGACGACTAAGTTGATCGTAATCGATATTAGGTATAGAACTGCACCTTAACAGTTCATCTGCAGTAACTAATAAGCGAAAATGATTTAGCTGTGAAAATTTCACATTAAATATTGAAATTTTCAACCTTCTATCGCGGATAGCGGTGCAGACTGGCAGTACTGACGCTTAGATATTTTGCATAAAATGCATTCATCAACACGCACGGGAACCCAAAATATACTGTTTATTTCAAAATCTGTCTGACAACTCAACTGTATGAAGTTTCCACATTTTTTTCGGATAATAAGACATATACGTGACGAATAAAGCAAAGAAAAATTTCACTGTTGTTGGAAAACCAGATATTTTCAGCACGCTTTGCCCGTTACTAATAGAATAGTGTACAATCAATACAACGACACAGAATGCTCATTTCCATATAAAGCATAATATTCTCAGGGCTCAGTGTTCACAGACCAAAAGAACAAACCACTCACTATAACTTACCCCTCCGGTGGCTCAGTGTTCACAGTCCAAAAGAACCAACCACTTACTATCACTTACCCCTCCGGCGGATAACCTCCAACGCCTCCGGCAGCCTCCAGACTATTCTCATTGGATGTGTGTGCGGATCTGTTACCGTTTCCCCGGAAACAGATCTCTTTCTTTAATACTGGCACTCATTGTTGAATGTGGCTGCACTGCAGTTCTGCAGATTGATACTTCTGTGGAAACACCATTTAACTTTTGTCGTATAAGATTAAAGCCTTGTAACGTTTACTTATAACGAAGGCTTCCTCACCTGAGGTGTCTTGAAAGGAAAAAATTATTTTCCCCTCATTCAAGTATGTCCTGCAACAGATGCTAAAAGTTTATTGAACCAAGGCGACAGATTCTGCTTTTTTACTGGTATTTGATACGTTGATGCTTCAGTTTTCTGTCGATCTATAGGGATTAAAGTAACCAGAATGGCCTATGTGCTCTCCATCTCTTTAAAGCAGTTACTGTTCTCAAAGCAAATCACGTGTATCTTTGTCAGGCGCTGCAGTCGTGGACTGTGCGGCTGGTCCCGGCGGAGGTTCGAGTTCTCCCTCGGACATGAGTATGTGTGTTTGTCCTTAGGATAATTTAGGTTAAGTAGTGTGTAGGCTTAGGGACTGATGACCTTAGCAGTTAAGTTCCATAAGATTTCACAAACATTTGAACAATCTTTGTCAGACGTAAAAAAATATCCCTTATATTTTTACATCAACTTCTGATTTTTCTACTTTTTACCATACTACTCACTACCAAACTCGAGTGCTGGAATTTCTACATCTACATCTACATGGTTATCTGCAATTAACACTTAAGTGCCTGGCACAGGATTTATCGAACCATTTTCATACTACTTCTCTACCATTCCACTCTCGAATGGCGCGTGGGAAAAAGGAACACCTAATGTTTTCCGTTCGAGGTCTGATTTCTCTTATTTTATTATGATGATCATTTCTCCTCACGTAGGTGAGCGTCAACAAAATATTTCCGCATTCGGAAGAGAAAGTAGGTGATTGAAATCTCGTAAATAGATCTCGCCGCAAAGAAAACCGCATTTGTTTCAGTGACTGCCACTCAGACCCCGCCTAACATATCTGTGACACCCTCACCCCTATTGCCCGATAACACGAAACGAGCTGCCCTTCTTTGCACATTTTCAATGTCCTCCGTCAGTCGTACCTGGTAAGGATCCCACACCACGCAGCAATATTCCAGCAGAGGATGGACAAGTGTAATGTCGGTTGTCTCTTTAGTGGGTTTGTCGCATCTTCTAAGTGTTCTGCCAACATAGCGCAGTCTTTGTTTCACCTTCCCCACAATATTATCTGTGTCGTCTTTCCAATTCAAGTTCCTCGTAATTGTAATTCCTAGGTATTTAGTCGGATTGACTGCCCTTAGATTTGTGCGATTTATCGTATAATCAAAATTCATCGGATTTCTTTTAGTAGCCATATGGATGATCTCGCACTTTTCTTTGTTTAGTGCCAATTGCCACTTTTCGCACCATACAGAAATTCTCTCTAGATCATTTTGTAATTGCAATTGATCGTCTGATGATTTTACTAGACGGTAAATTCTTTTAGTAGCCATATGGATGACCTCGCACTTTTCTTTGTTTAGTGCCAATTGCCACTTTTCGCACCATACAGAAATTCTCTCTAGATCATTTTGTAATTGCAATTGATCGTCTGATGATTTCACTAGACGGTAAATTACAGTCTAAGGGGGCTGCTCAGGTTATCGCATAGATCATTTACGTAATCAGGAACAGCGGAGGACCTATGACACTACCTTGCTGAACGCCAGATATCACTTCTGTTCTACTCGATGATTTACCGTCTATCACTACGAACTGTGACCTCTCTGAGAGGAAATCACAAATCCAGTCACACAACTCCATATGCACGCAATTTGATTAATAGTCGCTTGTGAGGAATGGTACCAAAAGCCTTCTGGAAATCTAGGTATATGGAATCGATCTGAGATCCCTTGCCGACAGCACTCATTACTTCAAGCGAATAAAGAGGTAAGTCCGTGTTGTGTATCAATAAGTCGTTTTCCTCTAGGTGATTCACAATGTTCGAGTACAGTATATGCTCCAAAATCCTGCTGCAACTTGAGGTCAGTAATTCAATGGATTACTCCTATTTCCTTTCTTGAATATTGGTAATACCAGTGCTACTCTCCACTCGTTAGAAACAGACCTTTCGTCAAGTGAGCGGTTGTATATGATTGCTAAGAAAGGCGCTATTGTGTCTGCACACTCTGAAAGGAACCTGATTGGTATACCATCTGGACCGGAAGACTTGCCTTTCTTAAGGGATTTGTGTTGTTCGGCAACACCTATGATGTCTACTTTTATGTCACTCATGCTAGCAGCTGTTCTGGTTTCTAATTCTAGAATATTTACTTCGTCTTCTTTCGTGAAGGAATTACGGAAAACTGTAATTAGTAATTCCGCTTTAGTGGAACCATCATCGGTAATATTTCCATCGCTATCGCGCCGTGACGGTATTGACTGTGTACTTTACATACGACCAGAATCTCTTTGGCTTTTCTAAGATATTCTGAGACAATGTTTCATTGTGGAAACTATTAAAAGCATCTCGCACTGACGTCATCACTAAATTTTGAGCTTCCGTGATACTTAGCCAGTCTTGGGGATTTTGCGTTCTTCTGAATTTGGCATGCTTTTTTCGTTGCTTCTGCAACAGTGGTCTGACGTGTTTTGTGTACCATGGTGGATCAGTCCCTTCTCTTATTAACTTATGCGGTATGAATCTATCTATTGCTGTCGATACTGTAGCTTTGAATTTGAGCCATATCTGCTCTACACTTACATAATTAGCTTGGAAGGAATGGAGACTCTCTCCAAGGAAGATATCAAGCGAATTTTTATCTGCTGTGCTAAATCGATATATTTTGCGTTTATTTTTAGTGGTTTTGGTTGATATGGTTTTGAGTCTCGCTACAATGACCTTGTGTTCACTAATCCCTGTATCCGTCATGACGCTCTCTATTAGATCGGGATTATTTGTGGCTAAGAGGTCAAGTGTGTTTTCGCAACCATTTACAATTCGTGTAGGCTCATGAACTAATTGTTCATAGTAATTCACAGAGAAAGCATTTAGTACAATTTTGGAAGATGTTTTCTGTCTACCAACGGCTTTGAACTTGTATTTTCGCCAATAAATCGAGGGTAGATTGAAGTCTCCACCAATTGCAACTGTATGAATGTGGTACTTATTTGTAATGAGATTCAAGTTTTCTTTGAACCGTTCAGCTATTATATCATCTGAGTCGGTGGAGTCGGTGGAAGGAGCCAATTATTATTTTGGTACGGCTGTTGAGTATAACCTCTACCCACAGTTATTCGCTGGAACTATCTATTTCAACTTCAGTACAAGATAAAGTACTACCAACAGACACAAACACATCACCACCTGCTTTATTTAATATTCCTTTCTGAACACGGTTTGCGCCTCTGTAAATATTCCGGCAAAATTTATCTCCGGCTATAGCCAGCTTTCTGTTCCTATAGTGGTTTCAGCTTCAGTGCTTTCTATCAGCTCTTGAAGCCCTGGTACTTTTCCAATACAGCTACGACAATTTACAACTACGATACCGACTGTTGTTTGGTCGATTCTTGTCGTTTCTTTGCTCTGTACCCTTTGAGACTGGAGCCCTTTTTGATCGATACCGAGACTGTCTAACCCAAAAAACCGCCCAGCCCACGCCACACAGCCCCTACTAGCCGTGTAGCCGCCTCCTGTATGTACTGGACACGTGACCCATTTAGCGGAACCCGAAACCCCACCACCCTATGGCGCAAGTCGAGGAATCTGCAGCCCACACGGTCGCAGAACCGTCTGAGCCTCTGATTCAGACCCTCCACTCGGCTCTGTACCAAAGGTCCACAATCGGCCCTGTCGACGATGCTTCAGATGGTATTCTCTGCCTTCCTCTCACTAGCGAGACTGGCAGCCTTCACCAACTCAGATAGCCGCCGGAAACCAGAGAGAATCTCTTCCTATCCATAGCGACACACGTCATTAGTACCGATGTGAGTCACCGCCTGCTGTTGGCTGCACCCTGCACCCTTCATGACATCCGGAAGGACACTTTCCACATCTTGGATGACTCCCCCCGGTATGCACACGGTGTGCACATTGGCTTTCTTCCCGTCCTTAGCTGCCATCTCCCTAAGAGGCTCCATCACCCGCCTAACATTGGAGCTCATAATGACAAGCTATCCCACCCTCTGCGCTTGTCCGGACCTCTCAAGAAGACCGTCCACTGCCGCAACAGGCGAGGCCGCTCTCGCTGGCTCAGAAGTACTTTCAGCTTTGGGCAGTACCTCAAACCTGTTACGGTGGAGTAAGGGTACAGCCTTGCGGCCAGCACTAACTTTCGTCTTCCGCCCAGAGATTCTCGACTCCGCCACGGTTCGCCAGTCACCGTCAGGCAAGTGTCGTCAGGTAGGGACGTCCGAACCCGAGGGCGCAGTGGCATCAGAGATCCCAAGCGATGCTACAGGTTCTAGAGGCGTCAAAGCACTCGCCTCGGGTGTCCCAATGTCACTGCGACCCAGGGCAACACCCTGGAGCCTGTCGACCACGGCCAACGCAGCTTCCAGCTGCTTGCGGACAGTGGCCAATTCCCCCTAAATCTCTACACAACAGGTGCAGTCCCTATCCATCCCTAACTTTTTTTTCTCCTTTTATCTCACAATCCGTTCAAAACAAACAGATGACTGACGACTACACGAATTTACACTATACGGGTACTAAAACGCGCTGCTAAAACTCTCAAATACTGTAATACGCCCGAAATTAGTGAATTAAACTATGCAAGTACCCAAAAATACGCAGAGAAATTAAGAATTAAAATATGAAACAAATAAGCGAGCTAAGAGTACGACTTGCTTCTGGCTGCTGCTTATCCAACGGCATAAAATGATCATAAACAGAAATAAACATAACGAAAATTGCTTAACAGTTCACGATGGATGACATGGCCACAACCGTATTGTAAGTTTATTAGGAATACTACTGTCGACTGTGCTATGGCGAGTCAACCGCACCCCTGACGCATCGCCTATTTTCTGGAACATTCGGAGTTCAGCGTACGCTTCCCTGCACGAGGTACTGTCTTGCTATTTCGTTCAGTAACGCTCAAGCGTTACCATTCACCCTCCTTTGTGTTCGATCAGAGAGTCATTGTTCAGACTTCGCGTGGAACATTCGGATGTAGTCGAGTTACACCAAAAATTACATTTCGAAGTTCTTGAGAAAAATATGATTTTTTAAGTTCTCCGTGGAATTGTAAGGCAAAGTAAGCGATCAATCGGCTTGTTCGCAGATGGTCGGCCTAATTACACATAGAATAAGTGGTAAAAGCCAGTATCGTCATTACTAGCCGGTAGCAACCACTGGCTGACTATATTATTACTTTAACAATTTTTAAGGCTTCGCCTAACTATTATAGTGTGAGAGTTTAATATGGAAACCCTATGCAGCAAAGGCAAATTTCAGTGTGAAAGTCGATCTGTTATGAGCATAGCTGGATCTAGCCATTGTGAGGGAGAATGGTACTTACCGATCTCAATAAACTAAAACGTAAAATTGTTATACTTCCAGAGGAAGCTTTTGACCTAAGTTGAAAAACTAATGCCTTCAACGTTGGATAGAAAACCCACATTTTATCGTTTTAGACAACACAGTCAGTTTTCATACGAAACATGTTATCCCTGTTAACTGTCCCTTGCGCACGTCCGATCGTCGCCAGGAAAATAGTTTCAGTTGAGGGTCGGGAAAACAAATTGGTGGGGGGGAAGGGGGGGGGGGGGGGACAGGATGAAGTTTACAGATTATTTGCATTGGAACGTGGGAGGTCCACGACGAACTGCTTTTACCTCTGACAAGGGTATCACCAGATTTTTTCCAGGAAGGCAAGGTGCATATATTGTCAGGTTTTATGTAACCGACTAGATGAGTTTGAAAAATGTCGTGCCCCAAAAACTAAATTTGACAAGAAGTACACAAAAAGCATCCCATATTAAAATGGTGATACTTACTACGGTATATTGATAAGTTTCACTTATGGACCGTCTGACAGCATCTGAATAAAACACAATTTTAGTGCCATACGCGTTTCGCCTTTATTTTCTGCAAGGCATCATCAGTGGCAGGTTGCGTAGAGAGTTTCTTACCTATTACGCTCCTGTTGCATTTTTTGTGTTGTTCTTCTTCCTATGAGCGCCAATTTGCTGTTTTTTTCTACATTCCACAGCACTATGCACTGAACGCTTGTTTTACTGCAATGTTTTGGTTTCTGTTGCCGACTGTCAAAAATTGCAGTAAAACAAGCGTTCACTGCATAGTGCTGTGGAATGTGGAAAAAAACAGCAAATTGGCGCTCATAGGAAGAAGAACAACACCAAAAATGCAACAGGAGCGTAATATGTAAGAAACTCTCTACGCAACCTGCCACTGATGATGCCTTGCAGAAAATAAAGGCGAAACGCGTATGGCACTAAAATTGTGTTTTATTCAGTTGCTGTCAGACGGTCCATAAGTGAAACTTATCAATATACCGTAGTATTACGCGCAACTGAGGAGGACAGAACCACAAAAGTTGAAGATGGTGATACTTAATTTGTCAGAATTTTTAAAATGTATCACTTTAGTACCAGAAAGGTAAGGTGAGCGAGGTACACCTTTTTTATGTTATTAAGGTGGATATAGATACCACCTGTTGGATTCAGCGATCTTTTTGTGTTCAGAACACCTAACGAGATATGAAATAAAGCTAGAAAATAGTCAGAATAATAACTTTTTCAATCTCCACAATGTTAGGTTTAAACTAAATATTAAAAATCTGAAAAAGGAAAAACAGTGAAAATGAGTGAGAAAATTCTGCTGGACAGCAACAAAATTTCACGTCAATACTCCTCAAAGCGGAGAAACAGACAACAGAGCTTTACAGGTGGCATGAGATTTGAACAAGCAGTTTTTAGTTTTCTTATAAAACTTTAGAACTGTTCATTCTTTTTTTAAGTTTTGTATTTTTTTGGATTGGAAGTCACAACTGAAATTGGCCAAAATGTGCCGTGAAAGCTACATTTTTTTTGTTGGTTAGCTAAATTGAGGCCAGGTCCAGTATACGGATGGGTGAATGAGGGAAACCGTAAAAGCATAATCGAACTGGCCGGCAGAGTCAGTTTCAGCAGCCAGTGGCTGCGCCGAAGTAATCCTCGTCTCTCCGGTTTGTCAAATTATTGAGCATCGTGACAACTGGAACGCAGAATTCATAGCTCTGGGGCATGTGGTGTTACGCTGCACTCACAGTTTGAGAATGTCCCAATCCTGTAGAGCACAATTTTTTCGAACAAGAAATTTCACACTGTTTTCCTTCTCTTCTGATGCAAAAATTGGTTTCTCTTTTTTAGTCTGTTTGGATCAAGAATAAATGTACACACCTACAATACAGCATGTTTATGATGTTTCGAGTATAGTTTAATGGCTCTTTCGTGTAAAACTGAATGCAGAATTAGCAGTCCATTGTGGTTTTTCTTGTCGCGCACGGAAATGGTAAACTAGTATTGTCATTCCGTTGCGCGTCAAGGGGTAGATGAAGTTCATACGGCACTTGCGGACGCATGGTATTGTCTTAGGAATCGGCGACAGAATCCGTGCTCCAGAGGGGTTAGATCGGCTCATTTCTGCGGTTCAGTAAGGGGTGAAAGAGGAAGCGAGAGAAAGAGATTGAAGACATTACTTCGACACCGTTATGTTGAGGATCGCATCAGCCTTGACTGCAGATCAGCACCGAAATCACACCCGCACTGAGGAATTGTCATAATTTCCTTGAACAGTGGGACAATTAAAATATCTCAGGATGTATAGTGATTGCTGAAGTTGCACTATTTCTCATCAGGGTCGGCAAAAATCTGCAGTTTAGTGGAATCGCAGACAACGATAGCTAGAAATTCGAGAGAATTCTGTAGTATATAAAAATTCTCTACCCATATTCTAGGAGGGGGCAAGCACCCGCTCTTGTCCCCCTTACGGACGTCTTTCCCTCCGGGAAAGCGGAAACAAATTAGGAATTATTTAAATTGTTCTCATGCAGACAAACAGTCTCAAAATCAAATATACAATACATAGCGTTGCACCCAGCAAGATTTTCGTTTTGGGTTAGCACAGTGGACTCACATTCGAGAGGATGAAGATTCAAATTCCCGTCCGTCCATCCGTAGTTTGGTTTTCCGTGTTTTCTCTAAATCGCTCCAGGCAAATGCCGGAATGCTTTCTTTCAAAGTGAACGGCCGATTTTCTTCCTCATCCTTGATCCATTCAGAGATTGTCCTCTGCCTCTATTGTCTTCGATGCCGACGGGACTCTACAACCAAATCTTCCTTCCTTGCTCTTATTTTCGTTTTGGTACATCAGCCGAAGAGCCATTGGATGATTTCGGATCTGCGATAGCTGCTCTTCAAGTTGTACATGGAAGAGGTAGATACTATTAAGCTGCCGAAGGCCCCTATGACTGAAGAGTTTCCTTGGGAGCGAGGGAAAGTTATAGGTGGTATGATCTGAAAAGTCACTTTGTTCAAAATCAATACATTCTAGACACAGGTCAAAGTGTATTCATAATGGATCTAATCTGCTTGCCTCTTAAGCAATTATTCAAAATAACAGTCACATTCACATTATTTATTTTGCCGCCAACCTGTTTCAACCCGCGATGAGGTCATCTTCAGGGCAATTTACACCATTTGGTCGCTCGCTGGGGTCGTCACCCTGCCTGCACACAGTTGAAACCGGCTGGCGGCAAAATAAATAATGCGATTGTGACTGTCATTTTTAATAATTGATTATAAGTGAACTAATCACTGTTTATCTCCAGACAACTATGTTGTCTAAAAATTTATGCTTGCCGCTTGCGAAGACACTCAAGAGTAGCCTATCGGATGCGAAAAAAGTCCCTAGGTCTCAATGTTTGCATCGGTGCCAGCCACTGTGCTGACGTTTAGTTGGGCGTCGCGTAAGGTCACTATTAATTCTTATCCAAGATTGAAAGACGGCAGTGGGCGTGCATAGTACGCATTGTGTTACAGAACTGTGGATACTGCGTCTTCGCACTTGTTAAAACCTGCATCAGAGTCGGGAATGTCTGGCGCTCGCTGTCTCACAATTGCCAGAGCAAAGCCACATAAAAGTCTGCTGCCCACGAATAGTTTCAATTTCGCGGTTTTAGCTAGAAAAATAGAACAGTTCAGATTTTACTATCGTATTACTTATTGTGATGCGGGGAGAATCACTAGTCCAGCATCAGGTCGGCTGTATCATTTGATCGAATTAGAGATAGGTCCCAAATGTCTTTCTGTGTATTGCTCATTTCATTGAGCCTCGAATGTAAAGAACTGTTGCCTCATCATTTTTCTTCTTTGCACTACTGGGAGTCTTCACTAACTGATTCGACTGCCGGCTACCTGAAACGACTGAACTTTTCCGTGTTACAAACTGTTTTCATTTTCTTTCCCTTGGTAGTCATTTTGACGGCGAAGAGTTTACCTGGTTCTGCTAGTTGCGGCGGCATTTATTTTTTCTGCAGGTGAATTCGATGTCGGTTTGTCTACAGGTTGGAAAAACTCTTCGTGCACACGGTAAGTTATGTAATTCGCAGAGCTTTCCGCATTCTCCACGATGTCGCGCACGTGAGCTAGTGTGCAGCTTCTAAAAACGCCAAACGAGGCACCCTACGTTCTTGCGTGCTGCACGTTACTGAGAACGTTCGAGGTCACTTCAGCGAAGCTAAAGGAGGCGTGGTCGGTCGCTTAGATATATAGCGTAGGCTGCCTTGGAACTTTTACTGTCAGTGGGGGATTTTAGTAAGTTTTTGATGCCGTAGCGAACTTGTTACTCTGGAACGGTAGTTGTTACCCTAATGGCGCACGTGTCCACGGAATGTAGTTCTGTTACCTGCAGGTCAAGTTCCATTTGTAAGTCCAGTCAGAGCCTACTACCCCCGCAAGCAACGCATCCTGTGTCATGGACTCTTAACAGTTCTCAATACACTATTCGTTTATTGAACTGACAAGGAACCCCTTGAGTGCGAAGTTGCAAATGGCCAATGATGTTTAAGGCATTCGACACTCCACATATTGTCTACCACGTAACCACAATATTGGCTGCTAATGGCAAGAGGTGGCGGGAATGAAGGTATCCAATGGTTAGCACAGTATGAGGCTAAGCAGCGGAGTTTATTTGCTTAGTCTAAGAGTAATTCACAGCAGCATTATAGTGCTATAGTGTTGACACAAAGAAGAGCAAAGTCCGCAGCTCGTGGTCGTGCGGTAGCGTTCTCGCTTCCGACGCCCGTGTCCCCGGGTTCGATTCCCGGGGGGGGGGGGGGGGGGGGGGGGGTCAGGGATTTTCTCTGCCTCGTGATGACTGGGTGTTGTGTGATGTCCTTAGGTTAGTTAGGTTAAAGTAGTTCTAAGTTCTAGCGGACTGATGACCATAGATGTTAAGTCCCATAGTGCTCAGAGCCATTTGAACCATTTGAAGAAGAGCAATGGCAGTGATAAATAAAGCCAACATTGAATTATGTCCAACAGCAGATGCAAAAGTTAGAAAAGAAGAGAGAAAAGAAGTGGCAGACGAAGTATTAGTGTTTCTGCAAGACGAGTCAGTGCAATGTGTGGCGTCGTGTACGCTCATCTGTGCGGACAATATACATGAGGACTACAGTGATGACGATGCGTGCTTAAAAAGTGAAAATTATACTGGAATAGGTGTTCAGCCATCTCGTTCGTCATTTTGTCGGACAGGGAGCCATAAATCTGTCCAAGTGAAACGTAATATAAGACAATCGTTATCCAAGGAGCGGGAACTAGACATAATTATGTACTTTATATGATCCGCAGCACAGTAAAAGGAAAGAACAGATTTCGTAAAAGACTGCAGTAATACAATCGTGTAGTGCATAAGCAAAATTACAGATATCCAAGGGAGCACAAGGCGCACTTGTTAAAAAATGCTGGCGTTCGCAGGTTTCAGGAATAGTCGATAGAATTTGCAGCATATGCATGATAGTGACCTACCGTTTATGCACATAAAATTGCGCGCGACGTAGATTTCAATGATTTCAATGGAAACGGTGAACTGTTTCACATCCTCAAACATTACTGCAAAGTTGGGCGACGCAAATTAACGAAATATCAAAGGGTCAACTCGATGATGCACACCAAACTGTGGAATCGGCCCGAAAGAGTATAGATAAACAAACTTATCAAATCTTTCAGTAGGGATTTTTTTTCATCTTCGACCAGTCAGAATCTGAAGAGAAAATGCATATAAAAGGAACCCTGCGGATGACAGGTACCAAGAGAGTTGTAACAAGATCAGCTCAAATCAGCGCCTGAGCGCATTCGTATACAATTATGGCGACTGCTAATCTAGAACGTAAATTGGCTAGAAAGTTATTTAGTGTTCTGCGAGAAGTTGGAGCTGCTCTGAGCCCTACGATCCTTTCTCAAGTGCATAATCTTGCAAGAGCAAGCAAGAGTGAGAAATCGGGCGTAAGAGAACGACGACTAAGATACGAGCACTGCTTTTCGCAAATAGCTGAGTCCTTTAGAGCTGTCTAAATGTGTGTGGCATTGCAGCTTATATCGCCTGGAACTGCTGGACAAATTCAGCCTGTGAATGTTTTTTTCGTGCCTATAAAACATATTATCATACTATCTGCCGCTACGCCTCAAAGGGCAGTTTCACCATAATCTCCAGACAGACAGACAGACTGTTCGGTTGCATGATATCGCATTCCAACAGTTCTCCTCACCCCGTTACGCTAATACAATTCCATATGCTTTGTTTCAGAGCGGATATGTAGCTGAAAGTCCAGCACGATTTTAACTCCTAAGCAGTTCCCCTTCGATCTTGATGGTGCGGACTCTTTTTCTATCATTATGTGACGCCATTTTTTATTCGGTGTTCATGGTGCAAGTTAATGGTTTGCCCTTAATGTCGACGATTTACACTATGTGATAAAAAGTATGCGGACACCCCCAAAAACATACGTTTTTCGTATTTGCTTTGTGCTTCACCTACTGCCAGATACTCCATATCAGCGACCTCAGTAGTCATTAGACATCGTGGGAGAGCAGAATGGGGGTCCGCGGAACTCACGGACTTCGAACGTGGTCAGATCATTGGGTGTCACTTGTGTCATACGTCTGTACGCGAGATTTCCACACTCCTAAACATCCCTAGGTCCACGGTTTCCGATGTGATAATGAAGTGAAAACGTGAAGGGACACGTACAGCACAAAAACGTACGAGCCGACCTCGTCTGTTGACTGATAGAGACCGCCGACAGTTGAAGAGGGTCGTAATGTGTAATAGGCAGACGTCTGTCCAGACCATCACACAGCAATTCCAAACTGCAGCAGTGTCCACTTCCACTGCTGCAACTGTTACACAGGAGGTGAGAAAACTTGGATTTCATGGTCGAGTCGCTGCTAATAACCCACACATCACGCCGGTAAATGCCAAATGACGCCTCTCTTGGTGTAAGAAGCGTAAACATTGGACTATATAATTGTGGAAAAACGTTGTTTGGCGATCCGATGGCAGGTTGTGAGTATGGCGAATGCCCGGTGAACGTCATCTGCCAGCGTGTGTAGTGCCAACTGTAAAATTCGGAGGAGATGGTGTTATGGTGTGGTCGTGTATTTCATGGAGGGGCTTGCACCCGTTGTTGTTTTGCGTGGCACTATCACAGCACAGTTCTACATTGATTTTGTAAGCACCTTCTTGCTTCCCACTGTTGAAGAGCAGTTCGGTGATGGCGACGATCGAGCACCTGTTCATAATGCACGGCCTGTGGCGGGGTGGTTACAAGACAATAACATCCCCGTTATGGGCTGGTCTGCACAGAGTCCTGACCTGAATTCTATAGAATGCTGTTGGGATGTTTTGGAACGCCGACTTCGTGCCAGGTTTCACCGACGGGCATCGTAACCTGTCCTCAGTGCAGCACTCCGTGAAGAATGGGCTGCCATTCCACAAGAAAGCTTCCAGCACGTGTTAGAACGTATGCCTGTGAGAGTGGAAGCTGCCGTCTAGGCTAAGGGTGGGCCAACACCATATTGAATTCCAGCATTACCGATGGAGGGCGTCACGAACTTGTCTTTTCCAGCCAGGTGTCCGGATACTTTTGATCACATAGTGTACATTTTGTAAAATTTAATACAGACATCCCATGGAAGTCTGATCTGTGCACCTCCAGGACATAAATTTTCCGTCGTCCTCGTGATACACATAGTGAGTTATTACCAGCAAATATTTTTCCTGTAATAATTATAGATACAAAACTCTGAAATGTGCGTTACTGAAGACTGCACTTGCTACCTCGTACGCCAGGGGTTCCTTGTAATACTTTGTGCGTCATGCCATTCGATGATGTAAATTCTACACTATGAGGCAAAAAGTTCCGACTTTCTTAGTATTGTGTTGATCCACATTTCGAACGCATTGCAGCAGTGATTTTGTGTGGCGTAGAGTCGATAAGCCCATGGTAGTATTTTGGAAGTATGTTTCATCAAATGTCTTTTGAACAGATATAATTGTAGTAAATTACGGGCTGGAATCTAGAATCTCATGGTTGGCAGGATGATTTGGGGGAAGGGATCAAACAATGAGGTCCTAAGTTCCATGGATGAGGGAAAGATGGGTAGGAAGTCGGCCGTGCCCTTTCAAAGGAACCATCCCATTGCCTGAAGCGATTTAGGGAAATCACGGAAAACCTAAAATAGGATGACCGGACGCGAGTTTGAAGCGTCGTCCTCCGGAATGCGAGTCCACCTCGCTCGTTAATTTACGGGCGACTTGTTTGTGCATGCGGAGGTGGTACCCGATATGGTCTCATCCGTGTTCCAACCTTTCCTGCTCATGCGAGTGTGTGGCCAAGGCTTCAGAGTAAGTACAGCATCGTCCTTCTAAAAACTGTGTATCACGATTGTGACTTTGTGACACGGAGAGTTATCCTGTTGGAAAATGCCATCGTATTCGGGGAAGATATAAAGCATACAGGGATGCAGGCGTCTGCAATAATGTTCTTGCAATTCACAGTTTATATCTTGGCTTGGGTAACTACCAGAGGACCCATGGAAGCACAGTTGAATGACCACCGCAGCGTAATACTGGCACGGTACCTTGCATCCGTGTTGCGGTGCATTTTACGAGCAAGTTAGCGGGTCATGAATCTGGGCCCTCGAACATCTGTAACAAATAGACAATAATATGAGGTGGGAAACTCGCATACGCAGGAAAGGTCAGCCAACTATCGGCAACTAACATGAAATCCTCTTCTTAGGATTTATGGCAATAGATCATGCATGTAGCCTAATTTGGCACCGATACCAGTTTCGTTGAGGAAAAGTAATTGCATAACATTGTACACTATGGTTCTCCTCTTGACAGACGCTACGCTATAGAATGAGAATCGTTTGCAACGTCATGTCTCTTTTCCTTCTGCAGGTGGGATAACCATCTGTTCGATCTTGGGTTAAGAAAGATCACACAAGAGCAACGTGAAATACCTGCACCTTCCACTTAAACTCGCACTCGCTGCACAACAATCCACAGTGTTAACTAATCTGGCCAACAATATATAGTGTCACCAATCGGCCAAGTACTTTTGTTTGTATGACTTTTTAAAGTAATCTTGTCTGGTGTACTTCATTCAACGAATAAACTGGTAAGATGTGCCACCATCAAGACAGAAGGATTAATATCAACGATAAGTAAATTGTACACGAGATTCATTAGCAAAAACTGTTTTGAATCCGTATATGGGAATGTATACTATATTTGTAGAACCACCACTGAAGATGTTTTGTAAGTAAAGTCGAAATGCGTCTGATCTAAAACGCTGTCAAACCGTAATAGCGCTTAAAACGGAAAACAGCAAGTACTAATCGGTGTGTAACAGCTAGTGCTCAAAATGGGCATCGAAACAAACTCCTTACTTTTCTCTTTGATTTATTGACCGCATGGCTGTTAAATAAAACATGTCTGTTTCTTGAGAATTATTACAAGATCAGAAGGTCGTTGAAACATAACTTGCTTCACAGTCCTGGCATGGACAATCTCTGCAGTAAGCGTATCAAGTGCAATGTTTTCTGAGTGAAATGACCAAATCCGATGGCAGAAATCCACATTTTTTTTCAAGACTTGTCTGCACAGCTTATAATGAAGACAACAGCAAACCCACTTGAAAGGTCTTCACCAGAATTGGCAACGCGTCGCTTGATGGAAGTAGCTTACAGAATGTTGTTACAACTTATTACAAGTTGAGACGAGGCTATTGTCCTTCATATCAGCGTTCCGGCCCCTTAAATTCTATGGCAGTTCCTGCTCCTCCTCTCCTCCCCCAGGACAGAATAACAGGAAACTACGGAAGAAATTTTAGGAATGGTTGTTTTGACTCATTATTAAAGCGACGGAAGCAGGAAGAATTTGTTAAAGCAGTTCTGATCTGGTGTATATGAAGTGTGAAAAAGTGACGTAAACTTTCAGACAGCACTGAAAAGGATGAAACTCCAAGATATTTAAGGAACAATGAAGAACTCTCCCTTCATTTTAATTAACTGTGATTTATCTTGGCACTTTTGTGTTTTGCCGAGGAAGGAGGTTGCAAATTTACATAATCAAATTGTTTCCCCGTGTCAGATTCGACGGCGGAATAAAAATGGTCGAATTCTGATGGCCCGCAAAACCTAACTTATGAACATACAAAATAAATCTTTGCCATTTTCTGTCAAAGCATTTCGCACGTACGCAACGTTTTTGACGAACAAACAAATATTCCATGATATAAGAACAGCCTGTCGTACATAGTGCATACTGCTATCTATACTTCTCGTTCAAGAGAAAGTGTAACTGTAAATTACTACTGTAATTGTTTCTTGTCCTTATCAGTGCCCTTAAAGATGCTACATGACATCAGTTATGGTTACAAAGTAAAAAAAAAAAAAAAAAAAAAAAAAAAAACAGGCATATCAAAATCTAGGTAAGTATTAGTGGCTCTCTCTCACTCTGTCTCACATTAGCGCACACAAACACCCGGAAACTGCTAACACAATGTAGGACTTTAACAGCACTATTTAAATGTGAAAAGAGACAAGAACATTCGCGGAACGGCGAGTCTGGAAATGGTGGCCGGATGATTACTAACGTAATAACAGGATCAGCCTACCACCTTCTTTACAAATTAAAATCTCCTTCATTGGTAGAAGGTCAAGCACGTCACGAAATCTCAAAACGCCTAATGGAGTCATCTCACAGTCATTTAAAACTGAGGAGAGATTTACTAACAAACCAGGTTCTTCCCTCTTGTTATGAAATAAAATTTGCTCAGTTAAAATGTGGTGATGTGTAACCAGTACTGCACAAGTAAAAGAAACGGGCGCGTCCATACGTCTTGTATCATGTGGATGTGTCCTGTTCGGAGAATACATCGCATCAAATTGGCCGAAAGGAGGTGCTCCAGTGCAGTACACTGAGGTAACTAGATACGCACATATGCGTATGGCGACAGTAACACCTACACAAGTCATAAAAGGACAGTGCATTGACGAATGGTCCCGGCGGAGGTTCGAGTCCTCCCTCAGGCATGGGTGTGTGTGTTTGTCCTTAGGATAATTTAGGTTAAGTAGTGCGTAAGCTTAGGGACTATTGACCTTAGCATTTAAGTGCCATAATATTTCACACAGATTTGATTTGATTTTGATTTTGCATTGACGAAGCTGTTACTTGTTCCCCGGTGATTCGTGTGAAAAGGTTTCCGACGTGATTATGGCCGCAACAGGGGACTTAACAGACTCTGAACGTGGAATGATATTTGGAGCTAGATGCGTGGGACTTTCCATTTCGGAAATGTTTATTTACTTCGACAGTGTGAAGAGCATGCCCAGAATACCAAATTTCATTACCTGTCACCGCGAGCCGTGCAGTGTCCGATGGCTTTCATTTTACTACCGGGAGCAGTAGCGTTTGCGTAGTTGTCAGTGCTGGTAGACAAGCATCACTGTTTAAAACAACCTCAGAAATCAATGTGGGACGTACGACGAGCGTACCCGTTAGGACTGCGCTGCGAATTTTGCCTTAATGACTTACTGCAGCAGACGGCCGATGCGAATGCCTTTGCGAACACAACGACATTGCCTGCAGGGCCTCCCCCTGCACTCGTGACCATATCGGTTGGAGAACCGTGGCCTCCGTCAGAAGAGTCCTGAATTAAACAGAGAATTGTCACTACTGAAATGACGACAGACAGCTTTCTCATGGAAGAAATTAAACCTGATGCTAGCAGACGATTCTTCCAGTCCCATAAGTGTCATTTGTAATTCACGAGAGGAAGTTATGTGACTAGATGTTGATGAGTAAATGGAAACGTTTTTCACAAGTAAGGAGCAGTTCAAAAGACTCATAACTGCGGACGGTATGCTATTGATCGCAATTGCAAGATAAGATGACATTTGAAACAATCCCGGCCGCCCGGTGTGGCCGAGCGGTTCTAGGCGCTTCAGTCTGGAACCGCGCAGGTTCGAATCCTGCCTCGGGCATGGATGTGTGTGATGTCCTTAGATTAGTTAGGTTTAAGTAGTTGTAAGTTCTAGGGGACTGATGACCTCAGATGTTAAGTCCCATAGTACTCAGAGCCATTTGAACAATTTGGAACAATCCCCTGAGGGGTAATTTTAACTTGAGGAACCAAAGCAAAAAGCACTTCCGACTCTGTACCGAAAATGACGTTCTGTATGGACGGACCGCAGAAAAATGGGGTTTCGACCAAGAAATCCTTATTCGTGCAACTGACGAATGATACTGAACTCCAAGCAGTATCTTGGGCCATTTAAATATCTAAAAAGATTGATATTCATTGCTGTTTATATCAGGAATGTCTCTACGACGGCCACCTCCAGTGGGGTTACGTTATTAAGAGTGAGAGGATATCTTCTGAACCCACGCTGGTAGCAGGGTATGAGGCTTGTAGATTCTAGGGGGGGAATTAGTTATCCATTCTACCGCGTTTCCCACGCCACTGGTAAGAGCGACACTAGAATAGCTGCTAGAATGTGCTGAGCCCAACCTTGGTTTACAAAGCGGAATCATTACGGATTCCATCACCAGTCCATATTTTATGAAGAAAATCACGGAGGATTTCCTGTCCGCAGCTCGTGGTCGTGCGTTCTCGCTTCCCGCGCCCGAGTTCCCGAGTTCGGTTCCCGGCGGGGTCAGGGATTTTCTCTGCCTGGGTGTTGTGTGATGTCCTTAGGTTAGTTAAGTTTAAGTAGTTCTAAGTTCTAGGGGACTGATGACAATAGATGTTAAGTCCCATAGTGCTCAGACCCAAATGGACAATTTTTTTTGAGGATTTCCTTAGATTAGGGGTTAAGTTTTCACAGTATGCCATAATGCATTAAGTCCGCCACAGAGCTTCGTATAGCTCTAAGTCCATCCCCACATTGAGAATAGTGTGTTGTCCTATTCCTTGTTACAGTTCACATTAATTGGTCCCGTCTCCCTAGCTTCTCGACTGGTCTGTAAGCCTGAAACTATACTGAAGGACGATATTATGCAGTAAAAGTAACGTGCCATGGCCCGCGCTATCGCCACAGGAGTGACTTTCAGGACTCTCTAGCCCCTTATGACAGTAGATGGACATAACATTCGTTTCCCAAGGATCTTTCTCAGATATCCACAATGGTGGATTTCGACCGGTTAATGGACGTGCAAAACTCACGCCACGATCGCGTCTTGCTCTCTTTAACTGCCTGTCGTGCTTTTGCTCTCGTTAGCCAACATTCTTCCAGATTCATGCGGACTGTACTGGAACCTTTGCGCTATGCACCTTCTCCTTAACCCTTTTCCTAGATAACACAGCTTGTGACCGAATTTTCCTGCTGTGCTTCATTTATATATTTTTCTTTCTTTTCCTTTAATGAACGTGACCTATGTTTAATTTGTTTCTATTATGTGCTATACAAGCATATTTTTTGTTGCAAGAGTGCTATGCCAGAGGGATTAATATCTGTTTAAAATCAGAGGAATGGAAAGCATAACGAAGGCGGAACGAGGGAAAACAAAGGAAGGCTGACATGCAAGTTTCTGGACATCAGATGTATGAAAATGAGGATTCGGACGGCTCAAAAACTAACAGTTAGTGAAAGAGGTGGACCAAAGAAACTGCGATTCCAAGTCATTAGAACTGCTGAGATTCTCCAATCGCTTTATGATCACAGAGGAGATGATATGTGAGCTATAAATAACGGATGAATGTAGCTTTTTAATGAATCACGGTGTGCAATGATTGATTACTATGTCAATTTTTGTTGAAGGCAGAGCGCTTCTAATTGCTCTACATGTGTTTTCTGTTTAACAAAACATCATGGCCCTATAATTATATATCAGCCATTAAAGATAGTGATGCAGTGACTACGAATAAACTGAAAATATTTGTCCCACCCGGATATTCTTCCTACACTGAAATTAACTATACAGTTGATTTATTTCGTTGTGCTGGAGCACAGGCACTAAAAAACTATCACAACTCAGAAACTACACAATACCTTGTAGACAGCGGTACGCAAAACGATACAGTTTTTGATATCAGTTACAAACTAGTAAACGGCAGGCAACTCCACAATTTTAATTAACAGAAACTATCATAGTCTGTTTATTATATAGGTGTCGATATTATGAGTTTGAAAGTTTATGAATGCTTTTTTGCCACTGAAATACAATTAAACAGGGGGAAAATATTAGTAAGGAAGTAAAAGAATAGCTACTAAATCGTTAGAGTGTTTCACTTGTTCTATTACTTCGTTGTTCCTACTTGTTGTATTAACCAATGCGCCTCCTCATGTCTGTTACTTTTCATTTCCTTCATCTTTGCTGTATTATCCTTATGTGCCACATTTCGCAGTAAGAATACTTTTCATTCCTTTCAACAGGTATCTGTGCGCCTCACGTCCTAGTTGATGAGCAGTGTCGTATGCGATCTTTAACGTAGGTATCTGCCACACTTCGCATTTTAGTGCTATTTCGAAATTTTATTTCACCGCCTTCAGTTGATTTTTCGAAGTGCAAGCTGAATTCAACAATGATAAGCTGCAGGTTCGTCTTGCACCCTTCTTAATACGAAATCGTCTCTTTTGACGTCCTACTCAGTCACGTGAATTGGGTCTTCCAGACGTTTTACGTTATTCGTCCGTCCAGTACCAAACTGACGTCTGAGGTCGTAGAAAATTTTTCTTCTATTTTTCTATATACTATTCTGATCAGCGATCTGCAAGAACTACTATGCCCACTAATATCCTGACAATTTTTACATGAATAGGTACGACGTGCCATTTTCTAGAATGGAACTACAATACTTTTCTTGGAAACATCAAGCGTTTCATTGATTCTTCTGCAAACGAGTAATCACTCAATAATGGGTACTGCCACGTAGTTATCCGCAACATGTTGCATTTGTTTATCCCGACAACTAATCCCTGCACTGAGGATCGATCCTCAGCAGCTCATCTTGCTTTTAGGAACAACCTTCCCGTCTTGTAACATCTTTGTATACATCATCATCTTCGAACAGCCTCAGGGTGTTACCGACGTTATCCATTAGGTTATTTATACTGTATGTTCAATCAAAAAGTGTCACATATTCCTACAGGAGATTCTGCTGGTCGGAACTAGGCTAAAAGTTCCTATAACGATATATGCGGGATCAATACCTGTTGAAATATCGGCCATGGTGTCCTGTCATTCCTATCTGTCTGTCACGTAGAAGTGAACGCGGTAGGCAGTGCTGCGTGGGATTTGGTTCCCAAGCATCCAGACACATCCTTCAGCATTTCTTCTTAAAGCATCCTGCACTGATTCAAATACACGTGGCATGAGTCGGACTGCTTCACATGCATTGGTCACACGCCGTTGTAACTTCTGTTCAACGTGGGTTGCGTATACGCTAATCCAGTTAGATGCCCCGAAGCCATAAATCCAACAGATTCGCGTCCATTGATCGAGGAGACCATGCTATCGTGCCTCTTCGACCAATCCATCGGCCATTAAACGTTAAAGTTAGGCACTGTTTCACAACCCATAGAAAATGGGACGGTGCATCGTTGTGCATAAAGCATAGTCGTTCTGTTTGTACACAGGCGATATTCTCCAATGGCCCTAGTAATCCGTGGCTCAGGTATCAACGATGCACAGCACCTGTCAATCTATTTATTAAAGTGTATTGCCCTATGAATCTCACTAAAGACTACTTGCGCTTGTGTTGATACTGAAGATGTGCGCGTGTCTTACCTCGGTGACTACTCGAGAATTTACATCTGTGCACAGGTGGGTATTTACTGTGTCATCTCTTGCGAACGCTTCCTGATTTTTAAATGGAAATTACCCATCACAATTAAATCGGCCCATACCTCAACAGGTATTGCTTTCCGGACATATAGTGCTAGTTGCTTTTCTTCTTCATTATGTTCTTTGGACAGCGGTCGGAGAACACGCACTTGGGTGTCGTGAGTGGCGCCATATTTTTGGGCAGACCTCTGTAGTGTGCGTGTGTGTGTGTACGTGTGAGCCCCCGCCGTAGCGCCGGAGGCTGCTGCGGCCGCCGCTAAAACATGCGCATACTTTATGCGCCAGTTACGGCGGCGAAACTTTGCTTTCAGTAATGGAAATTGCTTAGGTAAGCGCCGCCGAGAGCTGGTAGAGCTGGTGCCCCCCCCCCCCTACCCCCCACCCTACAGGAGCGCCAGCACAGTGGCCCTATATTAAAATTTTGTGCGCCGGACCGCGCGGCTGCGAGCGCAGGGCCACTTTTTAACAGGGGCCGTCTGGCTGGTGTTTCCGCGAACCGCACCGCTTGTCTGTGCCAATTCTGCGAGTGGCCTGTGGAAACACGCTCGGTAGGCAGACTTCGAGATACGGAATTGTTTCATGAGGACGCGTCCACAGTTTTTATTGAGGAAACTGAAAATACCAGGGGAAGGGAGAAACACTAACATAGACTTTTTCTTTCTATTACTTTTCTTCGGGCAAATCCTTCCTGAGTTACAGGTATATGGAAAGTGAGTCTGTTACTGTTACTACTATTCTGGAATACTGCTCTGTGGTGTGGGATCCGCATCAGGTGGGACTGACGCATGACATGGAAAAAGTACAAAGAAGGGCAGCTCGTTTTGTATTATCGCGAAATAGGTGAGATAGTGTCACAGACATGATACGTGAATTGGAGTGGCAATCATTAAAACAAAGGCGTTTTTCGTTGCGACGGGATCTTCTCATCAAATTTCAATCACCAGTTTTCTACTCCGATTGCGAAAACATTCTGTTGGCACCCACCTACATAGAGAGAAATGATCATTACAATAAAATAACACAAATTAGGGCTCGCACGGAAAAAAATTAAGTGCTCGTTTTTCCCGCGTGCCGTTCGACAGTGGAACGGTAGAGAGACAGCGTGAATGTGGGTCATTGAACCCTCTGCCAGGCACTTTATTGTGAATAGCAGAGTAATCACGTAGATGATGTAGATGTACTAACTGTGGCAATCCGCCCTGATCTACGCACTTCCTTCCGTCGTCTTCATTTTTTCTCACGTGTACTAAGTGAGGATAAATTTCAGTAGGAGCAGTCATCTCGTGGATAACATGGGGTCTTCGAAATACAGTACATGAAAGGAAATCGTGTTAGTAAATACTTACTATACATTTATTATTCTCGTAAAGAAAGTGATACATACGCACCGCACGAGGACTACATTCGTTGAAGGTGCTATGTGTAAAAAAGCGAAATTTTTCAGGAAGGGAAAAAAGCACATCTTTGTGAGAAATGAATATTCATGTGTAATTAAACACATTTAATTATCTTGCTAATGCAGTTTATACATTAGGACCACGTGACTGCAACAAAATCGAAAGATACATGAAGGCTAGAATTGCTGAAGTTTGCTAAGTACTAAAAGTGAAATTTTTCAGGAAGAAAAGAAAAGGCTCGTCTTTGTTTCAAATGAATATTTATTTTTAATTAAACATAAATTAACTCTTTACATGATTACAAAAATTTTGACAAAGTATTTTTAATTTATGTTCTAGAGTTAAAAAAAAGTTACGTAGCTGTTTCAAAAGAACGGTCTTGACATAGCTAATAGATCTAAGTGCCACGAAACAGCACTAACTTTATTGATCTAACAGCCATTGCAGAATGTCTCTTTTGTTTCCATCGATGTAATCCGTAATCGTGGGCAGATGTTTTTCCTCGTTGGGTGGCAACGGAACTATAGCTGGAAGTTTTTCCTATTCTACAGCTGCAATGCCTGTCATTGTCTTGCCTTTTTCCAGTGCATGAAAATTGTCCCAAACATTTTCCGGACACAATACCACCCTGTTGTCCGCTAATTTTGATCAAACAAGCCTGAGTGTTAATTTTTTTTATCCGTGCACTCAATAGCCCTTTTTCTTAAAGTGGAAGAAACGGTCACACGTTTTCAACACTTGGAAAGGTTTTGAAGGTCTAGCACCCTTGATCACATTTTTGAGATCTTTAATTGCTTGCATTTTGTCTGTCTTGTTGCGTTTCTCTACAAGAGCGAAATCGCGATCGACAACTGAAAAACAGTGCCCAGATAATTAAAATTTATGTTCTACTGACATTTTAATACCAGTTCTATTATCTACACGTACAAAAGTATTAATATTCGATTTCGTATTTGGCCTGAGCAACTGACACTCGGTACAAAAAGACTCGGATTTCTGTTTGGAAGAAAACAAGAGGTTATCTCATTTCCTCCTATATCTCCGACCCCCTCGTACCTCAATCACACTGCGCCATCGTTCTTATCTGTCATGTGAATGTGAAGTTCCCACAATGAAGTTGACAAATAATACATTTTAGTGTGCATAAATTTAGGCAAAGCTGAATCGATAACAACAGTGCAATGTTGGCTGCAATGTAATGTGCTGGATATTTTTAAACGCAGAAAAGTCAGTCTCAGTTTTTCTGTAGTATAACTCGACCGCCCTTTTGGCTTTGTCTGATTGCATGGGGTCATTAGACTCTGTTTGTATGTTTAAACACTCAGAACTTTTGCAGTTGTTACTCATTGGGCTTCTAAACGATAGCTCAGAGAAGTCGTTTCGCAGTACTTTGCAGTAGAACTTGTATGATACACAACTAGGTGGATACTTTTCCTTAAAGGCAGGAAACACGTTACTTTTAGTTTATGTCACTAACAAGGTATTTCTTTTTAGATTAAAACGACTATAATGAGGAACATATCTGGATAATATGTTTATGTGATTATTTACTTGCTTTCTGCATTGCTCAGTTAATTTAATTTCTTCGATCCCCACGGTTGTCTCTGAAAATTACATAATCTAATTTTTTTCTTCGTAACAATTAGTTGGTTTTTTTCAGCAGAAACTCCAAAGGTATTGAAAAATGTAACTTTTCATTCTCTTTTACGGTCTCCCCCCCCCCCCCTCCCCCCCCCCCCCCCCACCAGGAAGTGTGTAGCTGAGGCTTGACTGTC
This sequence comes from Schistocerca serialis cubense, assembly GCF_023864345.2. Lineage (NCBI taxonomy): Eukaryota > Metazoa > Arthropoda > Insecta > Orthoptera > Acrididae > Schistocerca > Schistocerca serialis. The sequence continues at coordinate 790,322,682 of NC_064642.1, read as the reverse complement.
TTCTACTCTCTGTATCTTCAGTATAGATTCCATGGCGTCATCTTTGATTATGAAGGACCTCTATACTCCTCATCACGTAGTTGCCTTGTTGGTTCTGGGCAAGTTGTGGTATTCTCCAAAGAGCCGTGTTTTCATATCAGCAAGCTCTCTGCAACTGCACTTACAATTGCAGAATACCTTAACACAAAACAAAAACAAATTATATGCACAAAACTCCTAGAATTAACACATGAATGCTGTAAGCAAGTATTGTAAGAATATTTCGATTGTAAGAAAGCAACAGAACTAACCTGTAAAGGTGGCCGTTGTTTTGCAGAAATTTCCCTGCTGTTCTGCGTCTTCAGTGTGACGTTCCTCTCTCCACTTAAACTAACCTCTGCTGTTTTGTTGTGAAAGTAACTTTCTCAACACTTCCATTACTATCAAAAGCACTGGCATTCAAACTAATATTCACTTCAGCCTCGTACATCATTTTAAATCACAAGCAACAGCTTCAGTAAGCAAAACGAACGCACGAGTTGAACGTTAACACTTATTCTTGGCTACTGGCTTGTGTTCAGCTAGCGGCAGACGGCTGTGACACATACGTAGATCCATCAGCAGAGTAGGTTTGTCTGAACATAAGGCTAGCGCTTTGTTTTAGGAACTGTAGGAACTATAAGGAACAATTGGAGCACATCAGTCCCTTAGCAAAGCACTGGAGCGAAGACGTAGGTTGGTTAGCAGAGAATAAACCTGAATGTTAAAAAGTGGCACATAGATACTTTTGCATTTCCACTCTTCATATAAGTGGGAAGGCTTCCTTGGGGTCTCAGTTTCAATAAAATCCTTTCGGGAATTAAACGCTGCAGGCATTTGCAATCTCCGATTCGTTAACGGTGGCGTGTATATTGGCGGAACCGGGAAACCCATTACCTCTCGCCTATCGGAGCGTAAACATTAAGGGTGACTGGGGCAACATACCACGTCAGTAACAGTTCAACACCAAGTGTGCTGTGGCCGACCGATCTGTTTGCAAGGAGTCTGCGTGTTTGCCCCAACAGCATAAATGGGGATGATGGTTACGAGTTAACCGACGAAGTGGTTACCAGGAATCTCAGACCCCGCGTGCAACCAGCAGCTACGCAATACTCAGATAACCAAGGGGCCACCTTTACAGGTTAGTTCTGTTGCTTTATTACAGTCGAAATATTCTTATAATACTTGCGTACAGTACTGACATATTAATTCCAGGAGGTTTATGCATATCGTCTGTTTTTGTTTTGTCTTAAGGTGTTCTGCTATTGTAAGTAGAGTTACAGAGAGATTCTTGCTGATACTCCTAGGTACAGGCTGCAAATTCCTATTACCTACAAATCAAGAGTAGCACAGGCAAATGCCTTCCACATAGCCAGCTCTCCACGGGATACCTGACTTTAGACAAGTCAGTGGCATTCAGGAAAGAGACTGTGCTTGTTGCAGCCACACCAAGATGGTTCAAATAGCTCTAAGCACCATGGGACTTAACATCTGAGGTCCTCAGTCCCCTAGACTTAGAACAACTGAAACATAAGTAACCTGAGGACATCAAACACGTCCATCCCGAGGCAGGATTCGAACCTGCGACCCTAGCAGCAGCGCGGTTCCGGACTGAAGCGCCTAGAACCGATCATCCACAGCGGACGGCGCCACACCAAGAAATCAATCTTTTGTCGCACTGAAGAGAACTACCGCGAACGCTGTCGAAACATCGATTTTAGCAGTGATCTTAATTAGAAAATTACGGACTCTCTCCTCTCCTGACGTCAACTACAGGCTGCCTGCGACGCGTTAATTAATATCAAAGGACATTTATTTCTCGTCTAGCTACTGTTCTGACTGTGTGTCGCCGCACAGTAGTATGACTTGGATTCCAACGAACCCGCAATAAACTTCATAAAGGTTAAAGAATCTTTTACGTAAATGCAACTCTTAATAGCAGATACTTTTCTCTAACAAGGCGTAGTTGCATGGATAAAATGGTTCAAATGGTTCTGAGCACTATGGGACTTAAAATCTGAGGTCACCAGTCCCCTATAACTTAGAACTACTTAAACCTAACTAACCGAAGGTAACCACACACATCCATGCCCGAGGCAGAATTCGAACCTGCGACCGCAGCAGTTGCGCGGTTCCGGACTGAAGCTCCTAGAACCGCTCGGCCGCCACGGCCGGCAGTTGTATGGATAATTTGGACACATAATATTCAATTACGTTCGTGGTAAGCTTTTGCGAAGTTGTGAAACAAACGAAGATTCCATACATCGATGTTCCAATAGCACCATAGTCTTTTATGTCAATGTCCTCTTTCACGCACTTTTGGGATGAAAGTATTTACCAATATGCAATTTTTTTAACACATGAGCGTTTCAAACAACTCACTTCAAATGATTAACTACACCTCGTCAATATAGTTTGACTGTCAACATTCACGCCAGTTAAAAATGGCAACCACAGATAACATTCTTATTTATAATCGGAAATGAAAATCTCATTCCAACAATAATTCTAACTGCCTTATAAGGTATTAGCAATCGACCAAATTTCCCATTAGATTGTATGATGTATAAATGTCGTTAATGATCCTAGCCGGTTTACTAGGCGTAACTCAGATGCATAGAATTCACACTGGCAGTAATAACGTTCATTGGTTTGCTGTAGCCATCGAATCATTGTGAAGTTGGGTAAACAAGCGTTAACAGCTCATAAGGCTTGATTAGCGTTCAGTACGTGCTGAATTCTGAAATACAAACAGTTAGTCTAAATATTTGCACTATCAAATGTCAGAGATAGTGCTATACTTCTGTTCGTATTCTGTGCGTGAGAATAATTTTTGTCATTTAACTGTCGGTCTAAACCGCTAGTAACTTCTCCTGAGCAAAAAGAGTGGTCATTTTAAAGTTGCCTGGCCAGTCTTCATGCAACTAGAGCACTTCAAATTTAAATTCTCTTATTAATCAATACTCACGACTGTGCCATCTTTGTGTCTTCTCGGCACTTATAATGTACAAATCGTCACTTAAATGTACATACCTGACATTTCACAAGTTTTCAACGATTACAGTGGGTCATCAGATAATGAAGTGAATACAGTTTTAAGTTCATTTATTACGATAAGATTTTAATAATGACAATTAGTCCCGTCTACGTCTTCCAGGTCGCCTGCCACCCCCTGCTTGTCGGCTTGATCCCAATAACACCATCTACACCCGCTGTCGCCTCTTCACAACAGCTCTGGAACACACATTGGCGAACTCGATCGTGGAGTTGTTCAAAAACTCAAAATGATTAAGGAACAGCAGCATCAACAAGAGTTTAAAAAATCAACGGGTAATGGGTAAGCCGCAGTCCATACATCTGAAGTCCAGGTCACGTTTTCTATCTCAGGGAAAAAATTACGTACACAGTAAATACAAATCTGATCAAATTCATACTGACTTACGTTTGGATGGGATCTTAATCCAAAAATGCGATGATGCTCACAGTCTACTTCATACACAATATGAGGCCTGATCAAGTTATCTGATACAAAAGCTTGGTCGTTCGAATGAATTCAGTTTAAGGATGCCAAAGTGGATCTACTACGGACCACCTCTCGGAAAAAAAACAAAGAAAAAACAGACAGCCTTAAATTAATCACCGGCATGATTCTAGCAAACTCAGCACACCCTGTGATTTTGTGTGCTGGTCGATGATGACACCACCAGATACAGGAACAAAATGCGCTTCCTGACGGGTGTTCTGTCTGTCGGCAAATGTTACTGGAAGTTTCCTCCAAAAGCAACATTACCACAGTTTAGCTGGCAATGATGTTGCAGCCCATCTTCAGAAAGGGAGGAAAAATTATGTGGCTATAATTAATTACAGGGTGACAAAAGGATGTGCGAGATGACATAAGGATCTGCAGCAAAGTTCCTTCATACCCCATTTTGCTTTACCATGAGTCGTGAGAGACTGATCTCTTACCATTAGGTCTGCTGCTCTCGGACGAGGGCGTCAGCCGATTCCACTCGTATCTACAATTATGATGGTTTGCCTATAACCCCTGTTTGGAATGAAAACAAGCGCAAGTCAGTGCCAACGATATCACCTTTGCAAGTCATGACAGTGTGCTTGAGGACAACGCTACTACTGCTACTTAGTAATAAGTTCCTAATAGTACTTAGGAACATATTAACAACGACTCCAACAGCCCTAGCCAGACGCAGCTATGAACGCATTGCTCTAGAATGGACACAACAGTAAGACTGATAAAGAAAGGCTGTGTCTCAGTGTCTCAGTTTTCTTATTTCTGCGAGAAAACTGTGAGCTGTACATTCTGTTGTTCTTACAAGCAGACCAGACGATAAACGGTTTATTGCAATATTATATATTTAAGGTACGTAAAGTTCAGAACCTGCATGTCACTCTTCCCCGAGGATGTTCGATCAACTATCAAAAATTCTCGTCAAAATTTGAAGTTTTCTGACCATCGTTAGTGTGATAAAGTGAGGTTTTATTCGACAAGTAGCGTAGCTTTGTGGTAGAATGTTCGTTTGCCTGACATATTGCGGACCTGTGTCTGACTCCTGGTGGAATAAAACTTTTAAACAAAGGTGCACTGATCAAAAAGTAATAAAAGTACTCTAGACGGCATAAAATTTAATTTTCAGAAAGGGTGACCAGTTTAGATGAACAGCATATTATCCTGAGTCCGCTACATACTCTGTAAATGCAACAACATGGAAGTTATTGGAGGACACATAAAGATAAACACAACAATGAAAAACTATATTACAATATAGGTGAAAGACCCCTTTGTACTGCCTCTAAATTTTTTAGCGTTACTGGTGCCGTTTCTGGTGTATATAACATACTGATTATGATTCGAATCAAAAATTGGAAGACACACTTCTGTATCTTTGAACCGAAGTCGGAACATATCTATCTTGATACGGTTAGCATGGTTACTGATGGCGTCCTTATAAGTAACTTTTGCACAACACATATCATACAGAAGGTTTTTGATACCGTTCCTCACAAGCGACTATTAATCAAATTGCTTGCCTGAGGAGCATCGTTTCAGTTGTGTGACTGGATTCGTGATTTCCTCTCAGAAAGGTCACAGAGATAGACGGTAAATCATAGAGTAGAACAGAAGTGATATCTGGCGTTCCGCAAGGTAGTGTCATAGGCCTTCTGCTGTTCCTGATTTACATAAATGATCTAGGTGATAATCTGAGCAGGCCCCTTAGACTGTTTTCAGATGACGCTGTAATTTACCGTCTAGTAAAATCATCAGACTATCAATTCCAATTACAAAATGATCTATAGAGAACTTCTGTATCGTTCGAAAAGTGGCAACTGGCACTAAACATAGAAAAGTGTTAGGCCATGGATATTGGTACTAAAAGAAATCCAGTAAATTCGGGGTATACGATAAATCGCAGAAATCTAAGGGCAGGCAATTCGACTAAATACCTAGGAATTACAATTACGAACAACTTAAATGGGAAAGACCACATAGATGATATCGTGGGGAAGGCGAAACAATGACTGCGCTTTGTTGGCAGAACACTTAGAAGATGCGACAAACCCACTGAAGAGACAGCTTACATTGCACTTGTCCGTCCTCTGCTAGAACATTGCTGCTCGGTGTGGGATCCTTACCAGGCAGGATTGACGGAGGACATCGAGAAAGCACAAAGAAGGGCAGCTCGTTTCGTGCTATCGCGCAATAGGGAGTGCCACTGCGCGTTGGGGTGGCAGTCACTGAAACAAAGGCGGTCTTCTTTGCGGCGAGGTCTATTTACGAAATATCAATCACTAACTTTCTCTTGCGAATGCGAAAATATTTTGTTTACGCCCTCCTTGGTAAGGAGAAATGATCATCAAAATAAAATAAGAGAAATCAGAGCTCGAACGAAAAGATTTAGGTGTTTCTTTTTCTCACGCTCCATTCGAGAGTGGAATGGTAGGGAAGTAGTATGAAAATGGTTCAAAATGAAATGGCTCTAAGCTCTATGGGACTTAACATCTGAGGTCATCAGTCCCCTAAGACTTATAACTACTTAAACCTAACTAACCTAAGGACATCACACACACCCATGCCCGAGGCAGGATTCGAACCTGCGACCGTAGCAGCAGCGCGGTTCCGGACTGAAGTGCCTAGAACCGATCTTCCACAGCGGCCGGACAAAAATAGTTCGATGAACCCACTGCCAGGCACTTAAGTGTGAACTGCAGAGTAACGAGGTAGATGTAGATGTAGATCATGCACAAATCCCCATAAATGGCACTTTTGGTTCTAGCTATAATGTTACTTGTTAATGTCTCCAAATAAAGTAATTGATGCGGTCCAGACTGTTTATTTTATTTTATTTTATTTTTTTTGGTCATCAGTCTACTGACTGGTTTGATGCGGCCCACCACGAAGTCCTTTCCTGTGCTAACCTTTTCATTTCAGAGTAGCACTTGCAACCTACGTCCTCAATTATTTGGTTGACGTATTCCAATCTCTGTCTTCCTCTACAGTTTTTGCCCTCTACAGCTCCCTCTAGTACCATGGAAGTCATTCCCTTATGTCTTAGCAGATGTCCTATCATCCTGTCCCTTCTCCTTATCAGTGTTTTCCACATATTCCTTTCCTCTCCGATTCTGTGTAGAACCCCCTCATTCCTTACCTTATCAGTCCACCTAATTTTCAACATTCGTCTATAGCACCACATCTCAAATGCTTCGATTCTCTTCTGTTCTGGTTTTCGCACAGTCCATGTTTCACTACCATACAATGCTGTACTCCAGACGTACATCCTCAGAAATTTCTTCCACAAATCAAGGCCGGTATTTGATATTAGTAGACTTCTCTTGGCCAGAAATGCCTTTTTTGCCATAGCGAGTCTGCTTTTGATGTCCTCCTTGCTCCGTCCGTCATTGGTTATTTTACTGCCTAGGTAGCAGAATACCTTAACTTCATTGACTTCGTGACCATCAATCCTGATGTTAAGGTTCTCGCTGTTCTCATTTCTACTACTTCTCATTACCTTCGTCTTTCTCCGATTTACTCTCAAACCATACTGTGTACTCATTAGACTGTTTATTCCGTTCAGCAGATCATTTAATTCTTCTTCACTTTCACTCAGGATAGCAATGTCATCAGCGAATCGTATCATTGATATCCTTTCACCTTGTATTTTAATTCCACTCCTGAACCTTTCTTTTATTTCCATCATTGCTTCCTCGATGTACAGATTGAAGAGCACATCGTTCTTGATCGTCCACTCTTATTATTCCCTCTTGGTTGTTGTACATATTGTATATGACCCGTCTCTCCCTATAGCTTACCCCTACCTTTTTTCAGAATCTCAAACAGCTTGCACCATTTTATATTGTCGAACGCTTTTTCCAGGTCGCCAAATCCTATGGAAGTGTCTTGATTTTTCTTTAGCCTTGCTTCCATTATTAGCCGTATCGTCAGAATTGCCTCTCTCGTCCCTTTACTTTTCCTAAAGCAAACTGATCGTCACCTAGCGCATTCTCAATTTTCGTTTCCATTCTTCTGTATATTATTCTTGTAAGCAGCTTCGATGCATGAGCTGTTAAGCTGATTGTGTGATAATTCTCGCACTTGTCACCTCTTGCCGTCTTCGGAATTGTGTGGATGATGCATTTCCGAAAGACAGATGGTATATCGCCAGACTCATATATTCTACACACCAACGTGAATAGTCGTTTTGTTGCCTCATCCCCCAATGATTTTAGAAATTCTGATGGAATGTTATCTATCCCTTCTGCCTTATTTGACCGCAAGTCCTCCAAAGCTCTTTTAAATTCCGATTCTAATGCTGGATCCCCTATCTCTTCTAAATCGACTCCTGCTTCTTCTTCTATCACATCAGACAAATCTTCACCCTCAGAGAGGCTTTCAATGTGTTCTTTCCGCCTATCTGCTCTCTCCTCTGCATTTAACAGTGGAATTCCCGTTGCACTCCTTATGTTACCACTGTTGCTTTTAATGTCATCAAAGGTTGTTTTGACTTTCCTGTATGCTGAGTCTGTCCTTCCGACAATCATATTTTTTTTCGATGTCTTCACATTTTTCCTGCAGCCATTTCGTCTTAGCTTCCCTGCACTTCCTATTTATTTCATTCCTCAGCCACTTGTATTTCTGTATTCCTGATTTTCCCGGAACATGTTTGTACTTCCTCCTTTCATCAATCAACTGAATCATTTCTTCTGTTACCCATGGTTTCTTCGCAGCTACCTTCTTTGTACCTATGTTTTCCTTCCCAACTTCTGTAATGGCCCTTTTTAGAGATGTCCATTCCTCTTCAACTGTACTGCCTACTGCGCTATTCCTTATTGCTGTATCTACAGCGTTAGAGAACTTCAAACGTATCTCGTCATTCCCTAGTACTTCCGTATCCCACTTCTTTGCGTATTGCTTCTTCCTGACTAATGTCTTGAACTTCAGCCTACTCTTCATCACTACTATATTGTGACCTGAGTCTATATCTGCTCCTAGGTACGCCTTACAATCCAGTATCTGATTTTGGAATCTCTGTCTGACCATGATGTAATCTAATTGACATCTTCCCGTATCTCCCGGCCTTTTCCAAGTATACTTCCTCCTCTTGTGATTCTTGAACAGGGTATTCGCTATTACTAGCTGAAACTTGTTACAGAACTCAATTAGTCTTTCTCCTTTTTCATTCCTTGTCCCAAGCCCATATTCTCCTGTAACCTTTTCTTCTACTCCTTCCCCTACAACTGCATTCCAGTCGCCCAAGACTATTAGATTTTCGTCCCCCTTTACATACTGCATTACCCTTTCAATATCCTCATCCACTTTCTCTATCTGTTCATCTTCAGCTTGCGACGTCGGTATGTATAACTGAACTATCGTTGTCGGTGTTGGTCTGCTGTCGATTCTGATTAGAACAACCCGGTCACTGAACTGTTCACAGTAACACACCCTCTGCCGTACCTTCCTATTCATAACGAATCCTACACCTGTTATACCATTTTCTGCTGCTGTTGATATTACCCGATACTCATCTGACCAGATATCCTTGTCTTCCTTCCACTTCACTTCACTGACCCCTACTATATCTAGATTGAGCCTTTGCATTTCCGTTTTCAGATTTTCGAGTTTCCCTACCACGTTCAAGCTTCTGACATTCCACGCCCCGACTCGTAGAACGTTATCCTTTCGTAGATTATTCAACCTTTTTCTCATGGTAACCTCCCCCTTGGCAGTCCCCTCCCGGAGATCAGAATGGGGGACTATTCCAGAATCTTTTGCCAATGGAGAGATCATCAATATACTTCTTCAATTACAGGCCACATGTCCTGTGGATACACGTTACGTGTCTTTAATGCAGTGGTTTCCATTGCCTTCTGCATCCTCATGTCGTTGATCATTGCTGATTCTTCCGCCTTTAGGGGCAATTACCCACTCCTAGGACAAGAGAGTGCCCTGAACCTCTATCCGCTACTCCGCCCTCTTTGACAAGGCCGTTGGCAGAGTGAGGCTGACTTCTTATGCCGGAAGTCTTCGGCCGCCAATGCTGATTATTTATCGAAATTTAGGCAGTGGCGGGGATCGAAGCCGGGGCCGAGTACGTGTTGATTATGAATCAAAGACGCTACCCCTAGACCACGGGTATTTTAATAGTATTTAATGAAAGCCGACATTTCCTAAGACTACCCTCCGAAAAATTTTTAAAGTGTATGTTTTTATGAGAATATCCGTGAAGTGGAAGATAGATAAAAATAAGAAAAAATAATTTATAAAGTCTTTCTTAAATTTAAACACTATGGATAAACAATTTTTTATGAAAATATTGGTAATTACGAAATTATATCTGCAATGGAAAATGGATTTTGGTATGTGATATCCTATTAGAAATAATTAGACATTCATTTTCTACAAAAATATCAATTAGGTGTAGTAATTAGCATAAATTTGACGAATTCTATATTTAAATGATGGAAGTATTCGAACTAAACGAAAAAAAGCGAAAAAAATCGAAACTAGACGTGCTCCAGCCATTGAGTGTCTCGAGCGCTACCGATTGTTTTTCCATTTTTATGAATTCTGCGCTTCAAGAAAATCCTTTGTTTCGAAATATGATTCCGCTGGGAATCGCATCCACGTCCACAAGTGGCAAGTGAACACTCTACCGCAGCTCCACGCTGTATGTCGAAACACTAACAACATTTTAGCGAATTAAACATGATTATATAACTTGAAAGTGGATTTTGTTGAAAATTTTTGGGAGCTGCATCGAACAGCTTTGGCCGACTGATATTCGAGTTCTAAACTTTACATACCATAAAAATAACAAATTCACATAAACCGATTGCTGCGTAGTCTTGTTAGTGAAGTGTTCCCACCTCCAGTCTCCCCGGGTACTGCACTCTCTGGACCTCGAAGCTGGGTGGTGGCTCTGACGTTATTAACATGGAAAAGTTTTTTCCCGAAATTATCAGTAAAAGGACACTTCCCCATATGTCACAATTCGACCATCATTCAACCACCGTTTTAAACTAGTGATGTAGTAAAATGTGAAATGAAGCGTGAAGCTTGAAATATTTGCTTCAAAATGACGTATGGTTGAAATTGGCTAATTATGCGACGATGAACAGATTATAGCCTATCTGGACCATGTTTTCTGCCTCAAAAAGTAACTCATATTTTTCAAACTTTATATTTGAAATGAATATTTTAGTGCGGAATTTAAAAAAAATCGTGGTTAACTGGAACTTGTGGGGCGCCGACTATTGTAAATGTTTCTACATTTACATACATACTCCGCAAGCCACTACACGGTCGTTCCCTTCCTGTATCGCTCGCACATAGAGAAAGGGAAAGCGACTGTCTATATGTCTCTGTAAGACGTCTAATTTACACTACTGGCCATTTAAATTGCTACACCAAGAAGAAATGCAGATGATAAACGGGTATTCATTGGACAAATATATTATACTACAACTGACATGTGATTACATTTTCACCACCTCTGGCCGTAATAACGGCCTTGATACACCTGCACATTGAGTCAAACAGAGCTTGGATGGCGTGTACAGGTACAACTGCCCATGCAGCTTCAACACGATACCACAGTTCATCAAGAGTAGTGACTAGCGTATTGTCACGAGCCAGTTGCTCGGCCACCATTGACCGGACGTTTCAATTGGTGAGAGATCTGGAGAATGAGCTGGCCAGGGCAGCAGTCGAACATTTTCTGTATCCAGAAAGGCCCGTACAGGAGCTGCAACATGCGGTCGTGCATTATCCTGCTGAAATATAGGGTTTCGTAGGGATCGAATGAAGGATAGAGCCACGAGTCGTATCACATCTGAAATATAACGACCACTGTTCAAAGTGCCGTCAATGCGAACAAGAGGTGACCGAGACGTGTAACCAATGGCACCCCATAACACCACGCCGGGTAATACGCCAGTATGGTGATGACGAATACACGCTTCCAATGTGCGTTCGGCAAACACGGATGCGACCATCACGATGCTGTAAACAGAACCTCGATTCATTCGAAAAAATGTCGTTTTGCCATTCGTGCACCCAGGTTCGTCGTTGAGAACCCCATCGCAGGCGCTCCTGTCTGTGATGCAGTGTCAAGGGTAACCGCAGCCATGGTCTCCGAGCTGATAGTCCATGCTGCTGCAAACGTCGTCGAACTGTTCGTGCAGATGGTTTTTGTCTCGCAAACGTCCCCATCTGTTGACTCAGGGATCGATACGTAGCTGCACGATCCGTTACAGCCATGCGGATAAGATGCCTGTCATCTCGACTGCTAGTGATACGAGGCCGTTGAGATCCAGCATGGCGTTCCGTATTACCCTCCTGAACCCACCGATTCCATATTGTGCTAACAGTCATTGCATGTCGACCAACGCGAGCAGCAATGTCGCGATACGCTAAACCGCAATCGCGATAGGCTACAATCCGACCTTTATCTAAGTCGTAAACGCGATGGTACGCATTTCTCCTCCTTACACGAGGCATCACAACAACGTTTCACCAGGCAACGCCGGTCAACTGCTCTTTGTGCATGAGAAATCGGTTGGAAACATTCCACATGTGAACACGTTGTAGGTGTCGCAAACGGCGCCAACCTTGTGTGAATGCTCTGAAAAGCTAATAATTTGCATATCACAGCATCTTCTTCCTGTCGGTTTAATTTCGCGTCTGTTGCACGTCATCTTCGTGGTGTAGCAATTTTAATGGCCAGTAGTGTATACAGAAAATAACAGCGGTCCCAAGGCACTCTTGACGATACCATTGTCTCTGATGAACACTAGCCGTCGAGGGTAGCGTACTGGGTTCTATAACTTACGAAGTTCGATCCACTCTCATATCGATTCCACATGCTTTCTTCGTAAGAGTCTACATTGGGGCACCGTCGAAAATCCTAACCGGAAATCTGGAAATATTAAATCTGCTTGTTGCCCTTCATCCAAAGTTCGACACTAAATTGATAATCCTTCGTCAGTGGTGTTGACGGCCATCGACGCTGGATGCCATTATAAAGCACGTACCTGTCAGAAGACAGCCGGCAGCCGCTGGAGAGGAAGTCGTTATCAGTGTGCAGGTAGCTGCGGGGCCCTCAGAATTCCCCCCACAGATTCTCACACCACCGCTTTACCGCCTTACCGCTCGCAAATCGTCCCACCCCAACCCTCCCCCCCACTCCCCCGTGAGATTTCCTACCCCTCTCCTGCCATTATAGTCGTTATCTCTAGGGACAACATCCTGCGGAATAATTAATCTTCTGCCACATTCAATTAACTTTTCAAGACTGCAGCCTCTAGGCAAACGGTATTATGGAACCCTTCCTCCTCCGAAATCGTTTCTGTATTATATTTTTAATAAAACTCCAATAAGTAGCACAATTAAAATTTGAACGTAGCCTTCTTAGCCAAATAGCTGACTTCCTTAATGAATTTTGTAATAGGGGACGATATTTACTGCAGAGAGAGAAGGCAGTGAGAAGTTACGAGCACCGTTCTGCTAAAGCTGCGTCCTTGTGCAGACAAACAAGAAGTTCCAGTGCACGGGAAATTCAGGGTGCTGCTTTGGTGACCTTGCCTCTTGAAACAAACACAAAGAAATGCCCTGTCATCAGCCCTTGTGCAATGCTGTATGTACTTATTCCCTAGAGATAATGAAACTCTGTGCATCAACTGTCAATCAGGTTCGATCTTAGTGTCAGGCTTAGTGAAGTACCTTTATCCAAATTCGATTCGTTCTTACTGTCAGGTTTAATGAAATACCTTTACTCACATTCGATAGAAGGCACAGATTGGGAAGAGCAAGACTATTATTACACACTAGTGACAGAATACATACACACCAGTTATAAACCCACTGTACTTTACTGTCTACTAGTCATAAATAACATGCATTAATGAATAACCAGGGCGCTGAGTGAGAGTAAATGAGACCACCAGAAATGCAAATAATTACCGTTAATATCGTAATCGAAACACAGTGAAATAACTGTTTGCCTGTTCTTGTGCGTAACTCGATGGGAGATGGTGGGAGTGGTGGGTGGGGGAGGGAGGAGGGAAGCAGCTGCTAATAATATGGAGAGAGAGAAAGAAACTGAAACAGCGAGCAGGTATATCCAACGCAAGCGCGGCCTTACCTTACTATTCAGTTAACCACAGCAAGACGAAAGCATGCGTCAAACGCCAGGTTAGGAAAAATGAGCTCCCCGTGACTCATCGAGAAAATGACTATAATACTTTTAACCAGAATATAATAGTTTGTAATGAATAATGTCGACTACCAATATGGAGCAATACGTAGAACTAATGCATGCTGCACCCGTGCATCTGGCACTCTTGAACGTTCACAACCATGTCTAAGCCCTCAAGTATGTAACATTTAACCTTCTGCTCGAAATGTGTAACATAATACATTATTTAACATATAAACACCATAAAAATCACAACAATTTTGACAAAAACCCTTGTGATGAAGTATCGACATGTGTAAATGCCGTGCCGGCCGCGGTGGCCGAGCGGTTCTAGGCACTGCAGTCCGGAACCGCGCGACTGCTACGGTCGCAGGTTCGAATCCTGCTTCGGGCATGGATATGTGTGATGTCCTTAGGTTAGTTAGGTTTAAGTAGTTCTAAGTTCTAGGGAACTGATTACCTCAGATGTTAAGTCCCATAGTGCTCAGAGCCATTTGAACCATTTTTTGTAAATGTCATAAATCTGTGGAATCGCATAAACGAAGGTGCATTAAGGTGTATTAAATAGTTACTATAATAGGTTAAAAAGTAATGTAAATATTATTGGAAACTACTTTAATATTACTGGGGAATATATTTTTTGCAGTTAAATTTTCGAAAATTATATTGCAGTTAAATTTTCGAAAATTTAACCACAAGAGGAAGGACACACAATGGGCTTTTCTTTCCCCCTTGTTTGGATGACCATGTAGCGCCGCGCGGCGGACAGAATGGAAGGAGTCGCAGACAGAGTAGCATTTAGTGCAGACGTGGACGTGTTATTCATGTTTGAAGATGTGAACCTTTAAAAGTGCCAACAAGTGTGTCGAATCAGATACAATGTGGTGTGGCTACTGAGTATACACAGAGAAGTGGTCTCTGAAATTTATGGGTCAGAGATTACAAGATTTTCCAGTCATAATGTTGATTGGAGTTTTTATTTAGTTATAGCTGCAGTACGAACAATGGCCTCTAAAGGCATCTTCGTGAGCCTTGTAAATCGATATGATCTGACACATGAAAAAAAGTTTTAAAAATAATCAAAATATCCACGGGTATGCTGCCGGTCTATAGTGTCCAACGGGCACAATATTTCGGCGATCAAACATGTCGCCATCATCAGGTGAACTGACGGACTGAGCTCCTGTGAACGTGCCGGCACGGAGATCCGTACGCTATGGGTGCTCAGAGGGAACTGGGTTCGGTCGCGGCGGCGGCCGATTTAAATACCCTCCGCCCGCGGCGCGCTCCCTCCGCCGTCCGCGCCCAGCGCCACGGTCGTGCGGTGGAACAGATTGCGACGGCGTCTGAGATGACGTCGGTGTGATGGCTCTGTCCGCCGTGGTCGTCAGAACTATACGTCTGCTCGATTTACTCTTGATTAACCCGATCGCTGGTTCCCAAGCCTTGCTAAGATTATAGCCACAGTCACGGTTTATGAGGTCGTCATTGGTGCGAATTTCGATGGCCTCTCTAACAACGCTGTCCCAGTATCTCGACGTCTGTACCTGAATCCTCGTGCGGTCATACTCCATGGCGTGATTTTCCGACAAACAATGTTCAGCGACCGCCGACTTGCTCGGATACATCAGTCGAGTGTGCCTCTGGTGTTCACGGCATCGATCCTCGACGGTACGCATCGTCTGACCAATATACGACTTGCCACATTGACACGGAATCTGGTACACGCCGGCCTTCCTCAAACCGAGGTCATCTTTGGCGCTCCCCACCAGTGCACGAGTTTTATTTGGAGGACAAAACACAGTTCCGACCCGGTGTTTCTTCAGAATGCGGGCGATTTTTCCCGAGAGTGCGCCTGTGTATGGAATAAATGCAGTGCCTACCTCCTCCCTCGTGACTTCATCCATCTCAACAGGTTGTGCTGCAGTGGTTGGGCGGAGAGCACGTTGAATCTGCCACTCTGAGTACCCATTTTTTCGAAATACAGTTCTCAGATGTTCCAATTCCTGGGGTAGACTCTCTGCGTCAGAGATAGTGCGCGCCCTATGTACTAGAGTTTTAAGTACCCCATTCCTCTGTGAAGGGTGGTGGCAGCTGTCTGCATGCAAATACAGATCAGTGTGCGTAGCCTTCCGATACACCCCATGACCTAGGGTGCCGTCAGCCCTTCTATTGACCAAGACGTCAAGGAAAGGTAATTTACCCTCCGTTTCAGTCTCCATAGTGAATTTGATGTTGGGGTGTATGGAGTTTAGATGTGTAAGGAAGTCAAGGAGTTTATCCATACCATGTGGCCAGATGACGAACGTGTCGTCAACGTAACGGAAAAAGCAAGTAGGTTTCCATACGGATGGCGCCAGGGCTTCCTCCTCGAAGTTCTCCATGTACAAATTCGCTATCACCGGTGAGAGTGGGCTACCCATGGCGACTCCCTCCGTTTGTTCGTAGTATTCTCCATTAAAAAGAAAATACGTGGAGGTCAAGACATGCCTAAAAAGTGAAGTGGTCTTCTCGTCAAACTTCTGACTAATCAATTCTAGTGACTCTCGCAGGGGTACCCTCGTAAACAAGGAAACGACGTCAAAACTCACCATGATATCTGACTCATCCAACCTGAAGCTATCAAGGCGTTTAACAAAATCCACGGAATTACGGATGTGATGAGGGCATTTACCCACATAAGGACTTAACATTCCCGTCAGGTATTTTGCCAACAAATATGTAGGTGCCCTGATGTTGCTGACAATGGGGCGTAATGGTACCCCCTCTTTGTGAACCTTCGGGAGTCCGTATAGTCTAGGCGGTACCGGACCTTGGGGTAACAATTTCTTAGCGTCACCCTCCGGTAAATCTGCGTCCTTGAGAAGCGCCCTCGTCTTGTTCTCCACCTTCTTTGTAGGGTCAACGCTGATCTTCCGGTAGGAATCGTCATTTAGCAGGCTCTGCATCTTATCAGTGTAGTCCTTATGGGAGACAACAACTGTAGCATTGCCTTTGTCAGCCGGTAAGACAACAATTTCAGAGCGCTCTCTCAGATCACGAATGGCCGCCCTCTCTTTACTGCTGATATTTGACTTCATCGGCTTGGATTTCGTCAACGCACGACAAGTTTCACGACGTATTTCCTCGGCTGATTCTGGCGGAAGTCGAGCTGCAACCTGTTCAACAGCACTAACAATTTCTGCGACCGGAGTGAACTTGGGGGTGGGAGCGAAGTTGAGACCTTTCTGCAAAACCGAGACCGCATCATCACTCAACACCATGTCACTCAAATTGATGACAGTCTTGCACGGAACCTGTAGAGATGGTTTGTCAAGGAGACGTGAGAACTTAGCTGTTTGACGTCCCGTAGCCTTCTTATGGGCGGAATCAGCTGACACCCAGGTGACACCATCAATCCAATCCCAGAAACGAGGAGTGAACTTACTAGCCAGTTGCAAATGTAGTTTGAGTAATTCCTGTGAGATAAACTCAAGGCTCCGGCGGGTGAATTGCACTCTCTCACGTACCAATCCGAGGCTGGCTCGTTTCTTGATTCTCTTGAGTGATGATGCGGTCTCGGTTTTGCAGAAAGGTCTCAACTTCGCTCCCACCCTCAAGTTCACTCCGGTCGCAGAAATTGTTAGTGCTGTTGAACAGGTTGCAGCTCGACTTCCGCCAGAATCAGCCGAGGAAATACGTCGTGAAACTTGTCGTGCGTTGACGAAATCCAAGCCGATGAAGTCAAATATCAGCAGTAAAGAGAGGGCGGCCATTCGTGATCTGAGAGAGCGCTCTGAAATTGTTGTCTTACCGGCTGACAAAGGCAATGCTACAGTTGTTGTCTCCCATAAGGACTACACTGATAAGATGCAGAGCCTGCTAAATGACGATTCCTACCGGAAGATCAGCGTTGACCCTACAAAGAAGGTGGAGAACAAGACGAGGGCGCTTCTCAAGGACGCAGATTTACCGGAGGGTGACGCTAAGAAATTGTTACCCCAAGGTCCGGTACCGCCTAGACTATACGGACTCCCGAAGGTTCACAAAGAGGGGGTACCATTACGCCCCATTGTCAGCAACATCAGGGCACCTACATATTTGTTGGCAAAATACCTGACGGGAATGTTAAGTCCTTATGTGGGTAAATGCCCTCATCACATCCGTAATTCCGTGGATTTTGTTAAACGCCTTGATAGCTTCAGGTTGGATGAGTCAGATATCATGGTGAGTTTTGACGTCGTTTCCTTGTTTACGAGGGTACCCCTGCGAGAGTCACTAGAATTGATTAGTCAGAAGTTTGACGAGAAGACCACTTCACTTTTTAGGCATGTCTTGACCTCCACGTATTTTCTTTTTAATGGAGAATACTACGAACAAACGGAGGGAGTCGCCATGGGTAGCCCACTCTCACCAGTGGTAGCAAATTTGTACATGGAGAACTTCGAGGAGGAAGCCCTGGCGTCATCCGTATGGAAACCTACTTGCTTTTTCCGTTACGTTGACGACACGTTCGTCATCTGGCCACATGTTATGGATAAACTCCTTGACTTCCTTACACATCTAAACTCCATACACCCCAACATCAAATTCACTATGAAGACTGAAACGGAGGGTAAATTACCTTTCCTTGACGTCTTGGTCAAGAGAAGGGCTGACGGCACCCTAGGTCATGGGGTGTATCGGAAGGCTACGCACACTGATCTGTATTTGCATGCAGACAGCTGCCACCACCCTTCACAGAGGAATGGGGTACTTAAAACTCTAGTACATAGGGCGCGCACTATCTCTGACGCAGAGAGTCTACCCCAGGAATTGGAACATCTGAGAACTGTATTTCGAAAAAATGGGTACTCAGAGTGGCAGATTCAACGTGCTCTCCGCCCAACCACTGCAGCACAACCTGTTGAGATGGATGAAGTCACGAGGGAGGAGGTAGGCACTGCATTTATTCCATACACAGGCGCACTCTCGGGAAAAATCGCCCGCATTCTGAAGAAACACCGGGTCGGAACTGTGTTTTGTCCTCCAAATAAAACTCGTGCACTGGTGGGGAGCGCCAAAGATGACCTCGGTTTGAGGAAGGCCGGCGTGTACCAGATTCCGTGTCAATGTGGCAAGTCGTATATTGGTCAGACGATGCGTACCGTCGAGGATCGATGCCGTGAACACCAGAGGCACACTCGACTGATGTATCCGAGCAAGTCGGCGGTCGCTGAACATTGTTTGTCGGAAAATCACGCCATGGAGTATGACCGCACGAGGATTCAGGTACAGACGTCGAGATACTGGGACAGCGTTGTTGGAGAGGCCATCGAAATTCGCACCAATGACGACCTCATAAACCGTGACTGTGGCTATAATCTTAGCAAGGCTTGGGAACCAGCGATCGGGTTAATCAAGAGTAAATCGAGCAGACGTATAGTTCTGACGACCACGGCGGACAGAGCCATCACACCGACGTCATCTCAGACGCCGTCGCAATCTGTTCCACCGCACGACCGTGGCGCTGGGCGCGGACGGCGGAGGGAGCGCGCCGCGGGCGGAGGGTATTTAAATCGGCCGCCGCCGCGACCGAACCCAGTTCCCTCTGAGCACCCATAGCGTACGGATCTCCGTGCCGGCACGTTCACAGGAGCTCAGTCCGTCAGTTCACCTGATGATGGCAACATGTTTGATCGCCGAAATATTGTGCCCGTTGGACACTATAGACCGGCAGCATACCCGTGGATATTTTGATTATCAAATTCGCCGGGAGAAACTCAAGAATGTTTTAAAAATATTTGGCACATGAGCTTTCCACGGTAGAGCAACGTTCAAGGCAAGAACTTTATTATAATAAATTATATTAGAAGTGTACAAGGAAATTACAGTCATACAGAAGCACGTTTGACCAGATTTTAAGAATATAGTGTTGGATATTCTCAGTAGGCTATAATGTCATTACATAAAGGCAATTCTTATTTCTGATTTCCTTGTCAATAGATATACATTTTTACGTGCATATCTGAAAGAACCGATGCTATTGACGTTAAACAGCGTAATAAATACACTCACTGCCAATTTCTTGACAAAAGTTGACTTTTGTGAAAGTCTACTACCCGCTAGCCAACGGCCTTGCCCCAGTGTTAACACCGGTTCCCCGCAGATCGCCGAAGGTAAGCGCTGTCGGGCTGGGCTAGCAATTGGATCGGCGGCCGTCCGATCTGCCGAGCGCTATTGGCAAGCGGGGTGCACTCAGCTCTTGTGAGGCAAATTGAGAAGCTACTTGACTGAGAAGTAGCGGCTCCGGTCACGTAAACAGACAACGGTCGGGATTGTGGTGTGCTGATCACAAGCCCTTGGGTTTTGAGGATGACTCGGCGGCCGGTCGGTACCATTGGACCTTCCACGGCTTGTTCGGACGGGGAGTTTACTATCCGCTAGTGATATATGAAAATTTGTAGCAGACAGGGAGTCGAACCCGAACTTCCTACTTATTACAAGCAGCTTCAGGACGGCGCTCAGAAACTCGGAGCAATTCCTACTTCCGTGTCACTTCCTCTAGCACTTCACATACATTCGATGATTGTGTGGATAACAAACAGAGAACGCTATCAACAGTGGACTACATCTCTTCTGCCTTGTACTTGTGAATCTGTAAATCCTTTGCCGACAGGCACCAAAACGCAACATGCCGCGGACACACATATCGTTAAACAATTTTTTTTTTAAGTTGCCAGAGGTGGAAGAGGTGTTGTGAGACAGATAAAACTCTTAAATTTGAACCCTTGGGCGGCCTGAGTGAGGCATGACATCAACAGTTCCTGTCTCTCTGTATCTCCTTCATGTCTGAACAACGTTTGCTTTGGTTCACTCCGAGACGTCTGGACACTTCCCTTGTTGTGAGCCCTTCTTGGCACAATGTAACAATGCGGACGCGATCGGCCCGCGGTATTGACCGTCTAGACATGGTTGAACTACAGATAACACAAGCCATGTACATCCTCCCTGGTGAAATTACTGGAACTGATAGGCTATCGAACCCCCTCCGTGTAATAGGCGCTGCTCACACATGGTTGTTCACAACTTTGGGCGGGTTTAGTGACATCTCTGAATGGACTGTGTCTGTGATACAATATCCACAATCAACGTCTATCTTCAGGAGATCTGGGAGCCAGGGTGATGCAAAGCTACTTTTGATCGTGTTTTTTTTTTTTTTTTTTTTTTTGAGTGTATGAGAACTAATCTGATTATCTAATGTTGTGTCCAGGGCTTTTATGAATGTGGACACAGAAGCATTCACCAAAGTGAACAGCTTTACAGTGATTACACCTTTCTGAGAATAAAAGCACAGTGAACTTCCACGAACCTGGTGCCAATACCACATTTCAGTAGCCTGCACTGAGGGCCGAAATCGTCATGTGTCAAACATAGTAAAACTTTTGAAATAAATCGTCTAGATTTTCTCCGAAGTCTGTTTCCCCTTTAATAACTTCTGTAGGATGTGAGCGTCAACAACTACTCATACAGTTCCATTCTTTCCATTTATCCATTTAGAACAATCAACGGATTATTCGAGGAAATATTACTATGTTCGATAATTCCTCATTATATCATACTGCGAGTCTCCTTTTGCAATTCTGCCTTTTGGTCAAAGGGATTGAATAATTAGGCATATGGTCACTGCCATCTAAGAGATGTTCGTATCCCACAACCCTGCCTCGTTTATCTGAGAATGACTGTTATTACCGTAAATATTTCATCCTTCTCTTCTGACGATAAATCATTATTTTGGTTTCCTATCTGACTCAAGTCAAGTTCTTTTACTGTAAGTTCTGTAATATTCCATGCATGAAAAGATTATGAAACGAAATTTCTTTTAACTGAACTGAAATTATTTGAAAACAATATCGATTCAAGCTGTACAGTTATAACGCAACAATGTGGCCGCCATGTTTCTGAAATCACTAAGAATTATTAATTACTGAAAGTAATTATCATGAAACTGTAAAAGTACTACAATCAAATTAACCATTCATTAGCAAACGCCAGTCACAATCTTTGCTACATGTTAAACAACAGATTCCTCAGCTACTGAAAACCCTATGAACTTTTACACACGTCAAAATAATGTCGTAAGATTCTGATACGTTCCTATAAATCATATACAGGGTTTTCAGAAACAGTATATGTTGTGACTTGGCAAGACAGCCAAGCCACTAGGAGAGGAAGCCGAAAGGCACGCGTTTAGGCTCACGCAGGCTGGCGTGAGGTCTGGAACAGGTAAGGGACTTTATAGTAGCAAAGAACGTAAGTCACTACTGGAATACTTAACTTTAATTCATAATTGGTGAACATCGATCTGACGGTACATGTATCACAAGATAAATAGCAAATGATAATGGCGCCTTGCTAGGTCGTAGCAAATGACGTAGCTGAAGGCTATGCTAACTATCGTCTCGGCAAATGAGAGCGTAATTTGTCAGAGAACCATTGCTAGCAAAGTCGGCTGTACAACTGGGGCGAGTGCTAGGAAGTCTCTCTAGACCTGCCGTGTGGTGGCGCTCGGTCTGCAATCACTGATAGTGGCGACACGTGGGTCCGACGCATACTAACGGACCGCGGCCGATTTAAAGGCTACCACCTAGCAAGTGTGGTGTCTGGCGGTGACACCACAGTATGAAACTCTTGCGAGGGTGTTTTAGGGTATGTTGTGCTGAAAAACAACTCTAAAGAAAATAATTCGGTGTGTTGGGCTATTTCTAAGTTAATTAGCATTGAAATTAGCCACTAAGACCATTGTGCAGGCATATTCAAGTAGCCTGCACGATACAGTTAGAGTCAGTTGTTATCATAGAGTAGGTGATGCCGCACGAGACTGCTCAGCCTTCGGCTCGGATCTGATCCTTACTGCTACCCATGTCCAATTTTTGGAGCGTTCCTTATGTTCGGTTTTAGGATACCAAACAAAGAACACGTTTGGTAAGACCGACTCTGGCAGGCCCTTGAATCCGCGCACGAAACAGTCTTACTGGCTACCTTCAGTGCTACCTGTCTCGGAATTGCCGCAACAAATCTAATTTTCTTCTCAACAATTACTTCTCAGCAGAACCTACACTGCAACACCCTTACAAAAAGCTTTCCAGGCTGTTTCTGACCACACTGTATTTCATACAAAACATCGAATGTGTTTAACATAACTGATTCAGTGAATGCACATTTCTCAACATCAACTGTATTAGGCATAGATCTACAGCCCAAAAGTGACATGAAAATTTGTACTGGACCAGAAGTCAGACCCAGATTTATCACTTAATGCAAGAGGTCAACTTAACCACTTTGGCTGTTGGTGTATGCTCCCCAGAGCGGTCCAAATTTCCAGCTGTTGTCAAGGAATTGTCATTCAGCCAATTAATTTCGAATTATTTCGTACATCTGTGGATCGTCAGCAGAGTCTGTTCTTTCAGACATGCATTTATTACATGCCTAAACAGGTGCATAATTATAACGACATTGAACTCGATTCCTCGTTGACGTCTTCACCCTATCACATTAATCCAAGTAATACTGCGAGCATTGAGTGATGAGAGAGTTTCGGTCGGTCTGGGTAGCGTGAATGGATAGCCGAAGTGTAGGGTCGTCTTTCAGCAGCAGCGAGGCGTCTGCTGTGTCGCGCTAGCGGGCCCACGCAACAGTAGTTTGTGTTTATTTCCTCGTCACTTACTGGTTACTTTGGTTTTTACGTTCAGTGCACTGTGGCACATTCCTATAGGCAGGACACGATAAAAATCACTTTTCAACATGCCCGACCACGTGCTTACGAAACGGAGCAGTACCTTCGAAACCAACTCAGATTGGATCCATCACTTATTGTGAGAATATCCATTATGGTCAGTACAGTGCACGTAAAGATGAGATCTGCGGCCACGTTCCCTGGTGTGGTCAATAAGCACGCAAACACCCCGACTTTCAAACGCCCCAACAGTCATATCGGATCCCTCACGCTGGACCTCGTGGGACTTGGCGCACAGACGCTGTGGGCATTTGAGCTTCCTTTTCAGGTGTTCAGCCACATGGCGGAAAAATGGCAAACTTTCGAAACCTACAGTCTACAGCGGAGTACATCAGACGAAAATCGACCTCTCATAACATGTCCGCTCTTATGTGAACACAGATGGATGTCGTGCCATCATCGTGTACGACGGACAACCTGTAACGTGTTCCTGCTGGGTACAAGAAGTCATCTTATGTCGGCGTGCCTTCAGCGTCGTCTTACGAACTTCTCACCGCAGAATGCTGTCATGACTAAAGAGATCACTGTCCCATCCTGACGTTATGTCAAGGCTCCCAAACCACTGGATGGCAAAGTGAGCGACATGGCAGAGAAAACAGTAGGAGTTGGTGGGCAGGACGCTACAACGTCGGAGATTTGAACAACTCTGACGACGTTCAAAATGGTTCAAATGGCTCTGAACACTATGGGACTTAACATCTTAGGTCATCAGTCCCCTAGAACTTAGAACTACTTAAACTTAAATAACCTAAGGACATCACACACATCCATGCCCGAGGCAGGATTCGAACCTGCGACTGTAGTAGTCCCGCGGTTCCGGACTGCAGCGCCTAGAACCGTACGGCCACCACGGCCGGCTCTGACGACGTCTTCTGCGTGCATAGACCACCAGTCGTGTGCGGGTGTACCTCAGGAGAAGATGGAAGTGGACGCTAGGGTCATGCCCGCATCAGCTTTCCTTATGGATAATGTGGAATGTCCGCCACACACCAATACGGGAGTCGATATCCGCAAAGAAAAAAAAAATCACCTCAGCGCCACAAGAAATAACAGTAGGCTCATTCAGACGAACGACTCCTTCCAGTGTTGGTCCTGGAACAAGAGGACGATGATGATGTTGATTTGGATGACACGTCAAACGAAGATACTAGGTGACCAGTTCCCCCACCTCTGTTATGGTATTGGCATTACACCACTCCTCATCCTGACGCCAGCATTGTATGGACAGGACGACGACCCTGCACTGCCGACCAATGACACGGCAGCACATGATGAAGGGAATGGCGAGCCATCACTCACACCAACACCAACGATTGTCCTGTGGGCTGATGCTGTTGAAGATGCCGATGTTGTGGAGGTGGGGGAGGTGAAAGGCCATGGTATTTCGTCTGCCACCTCCGACGACCAGGGCGTAATCTGGGGTTGATACCCGTGAAGTTCACGGAGTTTCTCTCTTCCACTTGTCTGCTATGACAACACATTCAGCCAATGGGCCTAGACAACAGACCTTGCGTCTAGCAGCTTTGACCATACATACAAACTGGATGTGACATTAGCTGACCTTGCTCCAACAAATGCTCACTGTTGCAGATGTCGGTGTTACCGTCTTACAAGAAGCCGATGTAGCAAGCTCCCCCAATTTCTTTGGATATATCGCTTGACTCTCACAAGCGCCCCCCATAATCAACGGGGTTCTTCCCAATGAGGGTTTGATGGCCCCATATGTGTGATACCTCACAAATGCGACTTGCCTGGTCGTTACAGGCAATACTGTGCAGCTCGTTAACATCTACGCTACTTCTGGCTCGGGACGATGGAGAGAACGCCCGTGTTCCTTCATGTAGGATATAGCGCAACTCTGCCAGGGACGACTGGATGGCATGTAGATAGGTGGAGAGTTCAATTATAAGCAGCCTCCTACCGACCTGCTCCCCCCCCCCCCCCTCCCCAGTTGACCTTGTCCAGAACTCGAGACCCTTGTACGGGACTTGCATCTTGTTGACACATGGCGACATACGTAGGATGACGCTCCCAGCTTCAGCCATCTTAATAGCAGCTCATAGAGCAGGATAGATAGGTTTTACGTCACACATAACCTAATGGGGGTGATAAGTGGTGCGGCAATATGCCCTACGGCCGTCACTGATCACATGGCATGCATCTATGCTACTGCCCTTGTCTTCTCCATGTGTGGAAGAGTCGACTACCCTGGAAACTGGAAACCGTTCATCTCGTCCCACAGGTATGTAGGGATGCCACAGAGATCACGTGGCACCAAGCCATCGGCCGATGCGACACACGGTCGACTTTTATTCCGCAGTTCTCACAGAATGTTCCGTCATGCCACCATTACCAGGTCTCCAGATACTGATCAATCTCGCCAAGACTAAGGTCGTCACTCTGGTGAACCTACAGCTACACGGTCCCGTAATAAGTGCGCGAGCACGTGACAGATTAGCTCAGAAGTGACTTTCGATGCACAACGTTAATTTGGAGCGTAAAAAGCGAAAGAGAGGTGATGACGAACAACCTGCAGAAGTGCAATGGAACATTGTAGGAGCCCTCAACGCACATTACTGGAGC
Organism: Schistocerca serialis cubense; assembly: GCF_023864345.2. NCBI lineage: Eukaryota > Metazoa > Arthropoda > Insecta > Orthoptera > Acrididae > Schistocerca > Schistocerca serialis. The sequence goes on along the minus strand of NC_064642.1, from coordinate 790,296,621 downwards.
ATCTACGAGGGAGAGCGAGGAGGTCTTATGACGGTAGCCACCGTTTCCAGGTTACTTCATGGTATTGTTCCACCAGACGTGGCAACCGACATATTACTGCAGGAAATGACGGAAAATGAAATTCACGACGCTATCTATAAAGGGGTTGCTAACTAAACGCCACGACTCGATTCGCAGCCAGTCCGTAGCTCGTGGTTGTGCGGTAGCGTTCTCGCTTCCCACGCCCGGTTTCCCGGGTTCGATTCCCGGCGGGGTCGGGGATTTTCTCTGCTTCGTGATGACTGGGTGTTGTGTGATGTCCTTAGGTTAGTTAGGTTTAATTAGTTCTAAGTTCTAGGGGACTGATGACCATAGATGTTAAGTCCCGTAGTGCTCAGAGCCATTTGAACCAAATGATGGGCAACCGATTGGTGTTGTACAGCACTTTCGAGTGGCTGTTGATACCGTCTTGGACTCAGATTTGTAGAGAATTACTGTCCCCCTGAGGTTTTTGTGGTGTTACCGCCAGACACCACACTTGCTATGTGGTAGCCTTTAAATCGGCCGCGGTCCGTTAGTATACGTCGGACCCGCGTGTCGCCACTATCAGTGATTGCAGAGCGAGCGCCGCCACACGGAAGGTCTAGAGAGACTTCCTAGCACTCGCCCCAATTGTACAATCGACTTTTCTAGCGATGATTCACTGACAAAATACGCTCTCATTTGCCGAGACGATAGTTAGCATAGCCTTCAGCTACGTCATTTGCTACGACCTAGCAAGGCGCCAGTACCAGTTACTGTAATCATGTACCGACAAGAGCGACGCTCATCATTAATGGATTAAAGTTAAGTATTCCACCAGCTACGTCCGTTTTTCTAAAGTCTAAATTCCTTGTCCTGTTCCAGACCTCACGCCAGCCATCGTGAACTAAACCGCGTGCCTTTCCGCTTCCTCTAATAACCCGGTGTTGGCTCTCCTGCCAACCCACAACAGCTTTCCTCGGAGGTCTGATAGTGACCTAAAGGTGGTGACCGGATACGAGAATACCGACATTTGACGGTCTTTTACTATGACTTAAAATTTTCACATGGCTGTTGGCAAACCATATACGATGTTCAATCCGCCACGCAATCTCCGCGGTCCAAACTTCCATAGGAGGTCCATACAATATACGTCTGCTCTGTGCCAACATAGGGACTTAAGCTCCTAGCACGGTTGCAGCTCCTCCTGTTTTAGTCACGTCTCTGATCGTATCGACCACACCTATCTCACTGCCGTGCTAAGCAACATGCGATCATGTGCCTCCTACATGGAGCGCCATCGCGGGTATTCGTCAATGGTAGCGTGACACGTGCCTTCCATATCAAACGTTCGGTGCGTCAGGGATGTCCTTTATCTGAGGTATTTTATGCTTTGGCTTTGGAATGTTTGCTATGTGGTCTGCGCTAACAATTAACAGGACTCCAGTCTGGCATTCGAGTTTACCAATGCACGGGGTATGTCGATGATGTGATACACATTATTTGTTTAAAACTGAATACGGCTCCTTCACCCTACGGAAGGACAGAGCGGTGTTGGCTTCGTCAATGTCTGTGAGAGGGCGGTGACCCTGTATATAAGTGCCCACCTAAAGCTGCGGCGTAGATGCACATTGAGCCTTACGAGCTTGTTACTGGTCGTGGTTGAGCCGGCCTCTCTACACCCACCGATTATGTTAGAAGACCTCCCGGCTCACTTCAGTCATCTTGCGCGATTCTGTTTGAACCACAGTTATCTACGACAAGTGACCCTGACCCTACTTTTAGAGACAGCGAAACAACTCTACGGTGAAGCCGTACCGCCGGCCTAACGTAATCGAATCCAAATATCCTAATACCCGGTAGCGAGTGATGAGGAGAACGGTGTGTCATCTCTTACTTGGCTCTGAAGCACAAGCTGCATGGTATGTGGCTGTCAACAGTAAATATGCGATACACGAGCGCCTTTATAAGATACACCTGGCGGATTTATCATTTGCAATGAGACCAGTGAACATAGTTTCAGCTGTGGAGAAATGGGGTAGGTGTAGTACCTTCTGCCCCAGATCTTAGCGTATATCCTATGTGCAACGCCACCCCACATATGATTCTTCTACCGGATGAAACGTTCTACCCCGTGGCTCGGACAAATGCAGTCTCGTGGATCCGCTGCGAAGCAGTGAAGTATTTCTATCGTCACGACATCAAACACGTTCTTCATTTATGGTGTTAATCTCCACGAGCAGCACTACCACATTGTTCGCCACCCATAATGCGGTTAGCATTTCTTAAATTACTTATGGAGCGTCTTGCACCATCCACCGGTTAGGTGGAGTGTCCCTGGCGAGAGCAGTTGATATGGCTGATCATGTACTTTAAAGAACTGTAGTGGATGACCGCTACCTATGGATTATGGCTCGGAGGAACCCTGGCAGCAACGCCACCATGTTGAATAATGGTTTTCGTGCAGTCACAGGACGTCTTTTACGACTCAAACTGTGCGCAATAGGCTGCGTGGTGCGCAACTTCGCTCCCGACGTCCATGGCGAGGTCCATCGTTGCAACCACGAAACCATCAGCGCGGTACAGATGGGCCCAACAACATGCCGAATAGATCGCTGAGGACTGGCATCACGTTCTCTTCACCGGTAAGTGTCGCACATGCCTTCAACCAGACAATCGTCAGAGACGTGTTCGAAGGGAACCCGGTCAGACTGAACGCCTTAGACACACTGTCGAGCGACTGCAGCAAGGTGGAGGTTCCCTGCTGTTTTTGGGTGGCATTATGTTGGGCCGACGTACGCCACTGGTGCTCATGGAAGGCGCCGTGATGGCTGTACGAAACGTGAATGCCATCCTCCGACCGACAGTGCAACCATATCGGCAGTGTATTGGTGAGGCATTCGTCTTTATGGACGACAATTCCTGCCCCCATCATGCTCATCTTGTAAATGACTTCCTTCAGGATAACGACTAGAGCGGCCAGCATGTTCTCCAGACATGAACCCTATCGAAGATGCCTGGGATAGATTGAAAAGGGCTGTTTATGGACGACGTGACCCACCAACCACTCTGAGTGATCTACGCCGAATCGCCGTTGAGGAGTGGGACAGTGTGGACCAACACTGCCTTGATGAACTGGTGGATAGTATGCCACGACGAATGCAGGCATGCATCAATGCAAGAGGACGTGCTGCTGGGTATTAGAGGTACTGGTGTGTACAGCAATCTGGACCACCACCTCTGAAGGTCTCGCTGTACGGTGGTACAATGCAATGCAATGTGTGGTTTTCATGAGCAAGAAAAAGGACGGAAATGATGTTAATGTTGATTTCTAGTCCAATTTTCTGTACAGATTCGCGGACCTCTCGGAACCGAGGTGATTCAGAATTTTTTTAAGTGTGTGTATATTGATAGATGTGACGTACATGTACAGACAAATAAATGATTTCAGTATCAGAAAAACTGCACGTTTTATTCAAGAGATGGAGGTTCACCAACTGAGCAAATCAATACCGCAGTGGTCCACCTCTGGGCCTTAAGCAAGCAGTTATTCAGCTTGGCAATGATTGGTAGAGTCGATGTATGACCTCCTGAGGATACTGTGAAAATGTTTGTCCCAGTGGTGCTTTTGGTCATCAAAATCCGGAGACGGTTTGAAGGCCCTGCCCAAAACGCTCCAAACGTTCTCAGTTGCTGGTTAAGAAAGGATTTTGCAATCGTGAAGATATGCAGTAGAGACTCTCGTCGTGTGCGAAAGGGGAGGGGGGCCATCCTCTTGCTGGAATGAAAACTCAGGATGGCTTGCCATGAAGGGCAACAAAGTGGGACGCAGAATCTCGTCGACACACTGCTGTGCTGTAAGTGTGCCATGGATGACAACCAAAGTGGTCCTGCTGTGAAAAGAAATGGCACTTCAGACCATCACCCCTGGCGGGAGGCCGCATGGTGGGTGACAGCCACGTCGGTATCCCACCAGTGTTTGAGGCGTCTCCAGACATCTTCAACCTAGAAACTCATTGATTGGAGTGGAATTAACTTCAGTAATGAGTCCCACTTCGAACTGAGCCTTAGTGACCAGCCGGTTGGACAGAATTTTCATGATATCCCTCAGTGGGACGTCCAACAACTCTGTTAATGAATGCCAAGTCGAATAACTGCTTGCATAGCCTCCAGAGGTTGACCATTGGGTTATTGACTTGCTCAATTTGCCAAACTGTTGATATTGAATAAATCACCTAGTTTCTTTGAAATTGTAAATGCTTGTTTGTTTGAACATGCACATCACATCTACTGATTTCCGTCCTATTCGTATAATCCATTCTTAGTGCGTTATTTGAGTGTACTTAGACGATTTGATGCTTGCCATAAGAGCCTGGTAGGAAAATCTTTTCAAGACCTAAATCTTGAAAGCAATCAATGGCCTTTTTTAGGTATTTGCTCATCTTAGTGCTAGGTGTTTGTAGACCATCAGGTGTTCAACTATCCACCTTCAAATAAATTGCTAAGAAAGAGTAGCACAATGTTGTGGTCGCACAGCTGCGAAGTGGCTTCGAACATACTAAAAAAAAAATTTACCTAAGGATATTCAGTTATACCAAAGAAATTTAAATTAACCTTTCCATGTGGCCACAGACAATTCAGATTATGGAGCAGGGGTGACAGTGTTTCAAGAAATAGAAACCAACATAAGCGTTGTTGAAAAAATAATTGCTTATTGCTAGTCATATCCTCAGCATATTTGACAAGAATTATACACTACTGGGTAAATGTACTTTGAGCCATAATTTGGGAATTCAGAAAAATTAGAAATTATATATGGGGTATATGGTCTTTACACATAGTGTTCAAAGCGCTTCACCTTTCTGAAAAGATTGCCACCTTTTACACAACAGACTCACTAGGCGTATGCTGTTTCTTCGGAAGTATGACATGGGGATCAAGTTCATTAAGGGAATTGAAAATTATGTACCTGATGCCCTGTCTAGATTTTTGAAAAAAATGTGTTTATGAATAGATCTGAGGAAAAAGATGGTATCTTCCAGCTAAATTACATTAAAATAGTGGAAGTGAAAGAAACAATTATGGACATGGACCAAAACATGAGGAAACACTAAACTGCTGATAAGGATCTGACGTCAGTAAAAGTCAAGACACCAATCCAGTAAATATAAGAACATCATAGAAAATTTATAAAGGTATATTACACTTAAAAAAAGAGAAAAATTCGGGAATATGTAGAGTCTGTTGATCTCCCCAGTTTTATTTGACCTAAAGCCGTTAGTAGATACAGCATCACAAAAAATTACATCTTCAGCAATTTGCCAAAAAGAAGAAATGATTAACGCTACTAATAAAGGGTGAATACAAACTGTCAGATCAGATGGCTTTGTGAAAGTGGTCACCTTGAGTTTATATGATCCTTTAAGAAATACTCCTGATAATTTTACATGATTTTAGTAGTAGCAGAACATTCCTCTAAAATCATAAAATTGCGTTCCTCATGAAAGGCAAGTGCCAAATAAAGTGGTTATGGATTATGGTAGAAATGTGGTAAATCCTAAAATGTATTGTCTGACAACTCTCCGCAGTTTTGTTCAGAATGATGGAAAGATGTAATGCATAAAAACAAAATACAGGTTGAACATGTCAGTGTATCAAACGTCCACCAATTCTGCTGAAAGGTACATGTGGGAAACAGGCAAGTTTTAGGTATATGTCTCCAAAAGAATTACGAGTTATGTTGCAAGTATGTGATGGAGGTTGTGCATGAGATGAATTTTGTAAATCACAAGAGTACAGGGTTCACTTCTTGATGAAATATTGTTAAACAAAGATTCTAAAAGTTTTGTAAAAGATTTAATAGAACTTGTTCCATTTATGAGAGAAGTATGGATGAGAAAAAACAGTTACATAAAGACAAATGAGCACGCAATCTGAAGCTAAAATTCATAGACATGGCGAAAATTTAAAAATTCCAAAATTTAAAATCGATTATCAGTCTCCGAATTTCAAAAACATGGTGGCCACAGTGCTATATAATAACTATATAGCTTGTTTTCAACTAACCTGATTTAGATAAAAGATATTTAGTTTCATTATCGTAAAGCAAATTTCATAAGAATTAACCTAAATTTTCCTCATCATGAGTTGGCGACCTTTTTTCGTAGTTTAACATTTATTAGGATGCGATTGTCATACAAAAGTTGATATCGGTTTTCAAGAAGACCTCTAACAAAACGATTCTTGGTTTCATGGATAGAGCCAAGATACCCGAAGTATATCTAAGGAAGGGAGTCAAGGGAAGTATTTCCGTGCGTTGTAGATTATGAACGAACCCCATGTCCACCTTATGCAGTGGAAGAAATAGTAGATCGCCTTAAAAATAATGCGTTAGTTCGATTTAAGTACGGCAAAAATTCTTCAAACCTGTGATCAAAAATTTCCTTGTACAGTCTAATATACATGCCTATACTCAACTCGGTTAAGTAGCGTAATACAGTTGTGGCGAGAGCAACATTTTACGTTACGTTATGCAGGCACCGTCACACACAGTTGTCTCGTCATCCTAATGAGCGTTAGTTATGAGTTTAATGGCTGACAGGCCAGATCTGTGCATCGTCTATGCTGAAAGTTTGATTAAATGTGGCTGTTAATGACAGGAAAGAAAGTACATTCGGTCACACACGTGTCATTGTGTTCTTGTAAATCGAACATTGTTACGGAATAATTAGTTTTGATTACACGCGATTTGCTGCACCAAGAAGTGGTAAATTCAGAACACAAGAAACACGAGGGTTCGGATACAAGTTCTAGTTCCTTCACCGCACGTTATGTGGTCCAGCAAAGTATTTCGAACCCAGAATTCACTGTTAGCAAGCCTGCCTTAAATTGTATTTTGGCTAACCGGGCAACGCTGCACAATTGCTAAAAAATGTATGCTAACTGTATATATGTCATGATCTGGGGTATCCCTGGAGTTGTGTCGGGACGAAAATCTCGGCTCCACGTTACGACTTCCTCGAACTTAAAGGTATGGAACTCGATATTGTAATTAGCCGTATAGAAAATAAATGAAATAGATGACTTCGTTTCCGTTTCTGGTCTTAATTGCTCTTAAGGTTTTTTAAATCTTTTATAGGCAATATGAATAAAAAACATCAGAATATGCTATATTTTTCGTTTTGTGGCTACTGTGTGGAAAGAGGGTGGACAGGTTTTCTAAACTGCCAGTTCGTGGAAAGACAACATACCAGCGATCATGCGAAATATTTGTCTAATTATTTAAATGGCCTACTATCTACTGTTTTATATGGACTTGTTGTTTAAAAATAATGGCCTATTTGCTAACAGCGCACAGTATAGTCTTAGTTTTTGGGATACCGTATGGAAAGAGTGTGTAAAAGGACACAAAAAGTAGTAAATTAGTTCCAAAGTATTTGAGTATGCAGACTAGAGCGTTACTGCAAATTAAACCTTGATTCGTCTAAGATTTATGGGTAACTCAGTGACATTATTTATCATAGTTTGTTAGTGGGTAGACTCCAAAGTTTCAGTTGATTCAGATTTCATAGTAGTAGATCCTATTCTAATGATTACCAGCTAAGTGAAACATACCACTTTCCTATTAGATAGCACATTGTTGTTTTTAAAATTTTTGCTTAGAATTAGCTATCTTCAACTTCTGAATCAAAACAATCTTCGAAATGAAAACCACAACAAACATAAAGGCAAAGTCATCTAGAGTACAGCCCGTAAGAGGGATAGTCGTGATAACAATGATAGAGAGAAAAAAATGACGTGGGGAGTTGGAGGAATATTTGTTTATGTGTACACATATGACTAAGAGACGAGAAAAATAAATATGACGTGACTGACAGAAAAATTTCAATAGAAGGAAGCGCGACTGGAACAATACGTGCCTATTTCCTTCATCTCCGGACATATAGGAATGGCATCACTTATAAATTTTTGGGAGAGAAATTATGACAGCAGAAGGAAGAACTTGTGCACTGCTCCAGATGATATTCGACATATATTTCTTAAACGGTATCAGTAATATTGAAAATGGCATAACGTTGAGTAACATTACGTTGTGTAAAGGTTTATTGCTCGTGCTATCACAATAAAGAAATTCTCACATACACAGTTTTCAAAGGCGACGCTGATTGATCTGAGTATCGTAATGCATACTTTTGACTTACTTGTGATTAGAAAGTCATATCTTCTTTCTTCCTCATTATTCTAGATTCAGTTGTGCGTGTCATACTTTATATAAGAATGAATAGTACACATGACCATTCATCACCTGATGTTCCTCCAGGTGCACCCCTAGTACACTTGGTAGAGAGAGCTGCAGACTCCCTTTCAGCATTGTGACTATCCTGAGGTGTTGAAGGACAGATCATCCATAATTGTTCCCCACAAAGTGATTCACAAAGACTGTTATCTTACGGATAGTAACAGGTGTATGGAACAATATCAGTGCTGTACATCGGATCTACTCTGATGGGTTTAACAGACATATAGATGGATGGAAACGGGCTGGAGCACTTTTGGAAAAGAATAAATAGGATCTTGAAACTGACAATTCACTGTGCGTGAAAAATTCATAGGTAGTCTGTATTACAAGTTTGACTGTTGGCAGTGAGACCGGATCTTTTTTTGTGAGAACCATTAAAGAACTGAGATGTGAATTACTAGGAGTTACTAGGAGAGAAGAGTAAAGGAAGAAACTGTTTATGGAAGAGACTTGAGCACAAAATTAAAATTATGGAGTACAGAAGAGACAAGTAAGTTTTATGCTCGATTTGAAGAGTTGAAAAATGTTCGAGTCGGTGACCTAATGGGAGGTGAGTAAATAATATTGTAAAATACGCAGGTGCGACATATAAGTGTACATCTGAACCATGTAATGCAACGAAACGTTCTAGAGAAAACCTTTATCCGGCAGTGGATGATAAATTGCTGTTAACAGCAACAACATTGACGATGACGTGGTAGTGGTGGTCGTGATGAAGACGATAATGACGACGATGAAAATGCTAATGATGGTTACATAGTGTGTGTGAAATCTAGCGATTCATTCCTCACGAATGTAGCAGAAATACTTTTTTACATATATCACTTTAGTTTTAACGTTGAATGACACGTGCTTAGTTTATCACATAAAATGCTTACATAGTATTGGTATATGGTGTTATGTTGCAGAGTTCCTCATTTATGCAACTATGTCGCATGTCTTAATGCCTCGTAGCGCTTTAATTTCATTTAATTGATTTGAGAATGGTAACGAGCACCTGAAATTGTACAACTGTTAGGATTATTGCGAGGTTCTCGAACAGTACGTAAGTACTAGTTTATATGGTTTGAGACACAATCAGAAGAGGGCTTAGCAATGCTGCAACTAATTTCGATCAACCTGTTACGGCAACGTCGAATACTGAGTTTATTGTATCGCAAGAGTGAAGCAACGTAAATCAGTTTCTTAGCGTCGAAGACAGTAGGTCAGTTTTTGCAAAACAAGTAAATATTCATGATCATATGGATCAGTGCGTGCCTCTGCTCGGTATCATTTCATGTGATTCTGACTAACTTTTTCCATTACATACGTCTCCTGTCATGTCTGAATATTCTGGTTGCAAACACCTGTGATCGCTTGAGTATTTAGAATCTCTATCTATATCACCTCTTATGGTAGCTGATGTAACTGCGTGTTTTACTCTACTACCAGCGGTGTTTCCCTTTCAAAACATATCCCTATTTTGCGATATCTAAGCTTGTGACCTGCTAAATGTTACTGAAAATTCGTTTCTTGAAATTTAGCCATTAGTCCGATAACTATGGGTTGATAAGGGCCTACCTATCTTCAAATAGTCGTTTATTTAATTTCCCCTTGGAATTTCAAGGACTTATTAATCGAAACAGTCAAAACTTTTTGTGTTAAGGTTATACTGGATAGACGAATGTTGTTTGTGCATCTAGGAAATTATTATTCAATCTATTTGTCTGTGTTCTAATGTCGATGGTATTTCTATACAAAAACGTTTGAAATGATATACTAAATATGTATTCTGTTGGGTTGCTGATATACTACTCATAATCCAGAGAAATCATGGAAAACTGAACGAATAATCCTTACCTCCCTTACGACACTTCTTGTGCGTGCAGTCATACAATGCTACAGTCAACGGCAAATGTTGCAGACAGCTGAACAACGGCTTATTAATGAAATATTCACAATGTACAGCTCTAGAACAACAAGATGAAACTAAAAAGAAATTCGTTGACAACATATTCTGGAGCTCTGTAATAAACTGATATCTTGTATAACGCTTTTATGCGTTTTCTATAGACTGTAACAGGCAGCTGTTTCTGATAACTTCGGGAATCGTTTCGTCAGATTAGGCCTGCTGGAAGCTGATAAAACGTTGGGAAAACAAATGGGCTTGTCTTGACAAGATAATAACTCAAGGGAAATTTATGCGTAGGGGTTGGGGGCGAGGCAACTAATTAATCGCAGATCTAACTTTGTGTGCACAGAAACTTAAGCTGCTGTCACCAGAAGCGGAATGCAAATCAAGATGCCCACAGAGCACAGTTATCTTTCAGTTAGGAAACTGCTATCGTACTGTTCATATTAGCTTCTTATCACTCCCACAATGAAACTACAGTTGTTGGTACACTGCAGGATTATGTGGTATCTTAAATCAGTAATTGTGGTTGCTGATTCTTTGGCAAGATAATGTTGTGTCATAAATTTGTCGCTGTATCTTGTTAACCATTTTATGTAAAAAGTATGGAGCTACGTTTACACCAACTAATACTAAGTAAATTTACATTAGTAAATTACAATTCCTTTTGTCTTGAGCGAAGAATGTATGCTTTTACACATGGAGGAAGGTAGCAGTACAGTATATGCTACAAGTTAACTACACAGTCACACAAACTATGATGCATTTCACGCTTGAACTAAGGGTTTATAGTTGATTTTCTGAAATAGACTAAGTGTTGGGCTTTCTATTATCTGTAAATTAAGAAGAAAGAAAATAATTTGGAAACATAGATTGCAAAACTTCCTCAAAATACTGGAGTTGCAACTTTACCACAAACCGTGAGATCTCGATCACAACGCAATATATATGCGTCTCTGCAAAGTGCTGATGGTCCAGTATTAAGAAGATAAATCTGTAGCCCAGCGAACAGTTACTTCATTAACTGAAGCCTTCTGCATTCACTCGAATCCCACAGTTCATCTTAGGGTTGTTGGCTATAAAGGAGGGAACCCTGTGCAGATAGTATGTATAATAGCGGCAGATGAATTTCGTAACCAGTGCAGTTCCACGGCCACATAGCCTGATTGGGCCACCTTTGACGGCTCCTTATCAAGAATGAAAATGAAAGAAAGAGGTGGACAGTGAGCGTTCTGTGGCTCTGAGCACTATGGGACTTAACATCTATGGTCATCAGTCCCCTAGAACTTAGAACTACTTAAACCTAACTAACCTAAGGACAGCACACAACACCCAGCCATCACGAGGCAGAGAAAATCCCTGACCCCGCCGGGAATCGAACCCGGGAACCCGGGCGTGGGAAGCGAGAACGCTACCGCACGACCACGAGATGCGGGCGAGCGTTCTGTCTAGGAAACGCTGGTGTCTACATTTTTCGGTGTCAGCATTCTGGGAACTCGTGATGTCAGCACATTCATGTGTCAGCATTCCAGTACCTGCACCTCTGGTGCACTGACGCAGTTGTTGTACTCAAGGTCACAGCATTTTCTGAAGTGTTGCTAGAGGAGGCCGAAATGCACGCGCTTAAGCTCACGCAGACTGGCGTGAGGTCTGGAACAGGTCAGTGAAATAAGACTAGCAAAACAGGAGGTAACTTTAATCCATACTTGGAGAACATCGCTCTTGTTGATACATGAATGATAATCTCAATATAAACTGGTAATGGCGCCTTGCTAGCTCGTAGCAAATGACGTAGCTGAAGGCTATGCTAACTATCGTCCCGGCAAATGAGAGCGTATTTGTCAGTGAACCTTTCCTAGCAAAGTCGGCTGTACAACTGGGGCGAGTGCTAGTAAGTCTCTCTAGACCTGCCGTGTGGCGGCGCTCGGTCTGCAATCACTGACAGTGGCGACACGCGGGTCCGACGTATACTAACGGACCGCGGCTGATTTAAAGGCTACCACCTAGCAAGTGTGGTCTCTGGCGGTGACACCACATTTTCCTCCTCTCCTCCTCTCCCTTCTTGCTCTAGACGCACTGTGTGACATCAACGTCATGACGCTTTTGGGGAACTGCTGGAAGGGGCACACTACTCTTCCGTAGTGGGGATCATTCACAGACTGTGCTCAGCATTTGTAACTAATAATAACAAATTAATTTTATTATTATTCTAATCACGTGAATATCGTCCTTTGAAGTCTTTGTGCTGTAGTCAGAAGAACATCAACACCAGAGTTATCTTAAGTATAAAAAAAGGTTGCAAATATTATCATTATTAATGAGGTAAGGCACTTTGACAGTGTGAATTAATGACTTCATGGCATATGCTGTAAAATGCAGGTAAATATTAACACAAGGTAGTGTGACATTACAGTGTGAGTATAATTTAATGACATCGTAGTAAATTCTCCAAAACGACGGGAAAAATGGTAGTCCTCTAGGCAAATTGTATGTTATGGTACAATCGCACCTAAAAGTGCTAGCCAATATTGACATAATTAGTGGGTCTCTTCAAATATGGACCTTAATAAACAGCAGCAAAGATTGTAAGTTTCTGTAATTTGCTGTAATTGTAGCTCAATTTTTACAGATACCCACTCCAAAAACGAGACTGAAACCAGTGCTTCGAGGAAACACGTCACCTTAATTTTTGCACTGACCCATTCATCCTTCTACACAAATTTACTTTAGACATTGGAGTTCTCCAAAAATACACGATCCATACTACGCGTTGACGATCATGACAGACAGACTGGCGCATTGGCGTCTGTACGTTATAGATGATTACTACGACTTTGTAGAGTGTTTGTTCGGCGTCATACGATACACATTGGGTGGAAGCAGGCCTGAACTCATGCACAAAGCATGTTTGCAATCCACAGACTCTCCTGAGAAAAGCACACATGAATTTCTGCCGAGTCAGTGATATATGGTACACTGCGAAAAAACTTTTGCAAGCCCCAACTTGTCAGGACCTGTCGAGACGATGAACTACGACATTTCAGAGGACATTAATGTGAGATCCGTCTACTTGTCGGCCTGGCTGTCTTGTGTAACTCTGGAAATTTTAGGGGGATGGAATCTAACAATTTGTAGAACACCATACACGAAAAATGCGATTTGTGGTGTATCCTCCGTAACTTTGGAGTTATAAGGTGCTCTAGGAACTACATTTGATAATGAAACGACGCCAAGGCTCGAATACAGTAAGCAGGTACAAAGAGATGTGTACTGTTCTTAATAACGAATCTTAAGAAAATTACTTTTTCCTTATGCTTACAACAAATTGTGAAGCTCTTGTTAAGGTAGTTGCAATGTTGTACTCTTTCCTAGTCACAACAAAGTATTTCTTACACGTCATCTAACGAGAAATTGGTGCTTAAAGAGTGAAGTCGTTGTCTATTAATAACGGCACGCCTTCTGGTGCAGGTCACATAGCAGTTAGGTTTCTATCAGAGTATGCTGATGAAAAAGTTTCATATTTAATAAACATATGCAATCACTCGCTCAGTAGAAGATTTATACTTAAAGACCAGTGAACAAGAAAGGAGACCCGTACCACTAACATCAGTTTACATTAAGACATGGGAACATGTACTGGTTTAGAACACTGTGAAACATCTCGAAGAAAGTGACACATAGTCAGAACGGATTCAGAAAAGATCGTTCTTGTGACTTGTCATTCAGATGAAGCAACGAATGCTATCGACAGGAGATCTAACTGTGCATGAGCCGCATTGAACAGAAGTATATTTCAATATTTCGGCTAGTCCCTACTGTATTCTCGAGCTTCCATATAAGCAGATTTTGCAGTAGCGAGATTTAAAATGGCTTTATAGTGTATGGCAGCGATGAACTTTATTTCAAGCGATGAAATACAGTCACATGTGTAGTCGTTGCATCCTTTTGTCATTTAATCGTAATCGTAAAATAAGAGGTAATTTGACTAACGTACAAAGAGATATTATGAATCTGCATGATATGTGAGGAGCGCTACCTTCAGACAGCTATGTTTTCACACTGTTGTGCATCACCATACGCCACGTGCTGGCGCTGTGCTTTTAAAACCACGGCTATCAGCAGACCTCAAGTAACACACATCATAACCGCCCCCCTCTCTCTACACCCCTCCCCACCCCCCTCCACTCACACACACATTGCACAGCAGCGAAGTCTCATAAACGTGCCTCCTATTGTATCTGTTCTACAGTTCAGTTCAGAGAGCTGTCGACTTTTAAGTGGAGCAGAAACATATTATCAGAGGCCTAGAACCTGTTAGATTAGAGCATAAACGTAATGTACCAGGTAAGAAAAAGTGGTGTGTGACTGTCGTGGTGTAAATTATTCTAAGTAGAAAGTTATTCGTAAAATATTTCTTGAACAGAGAATAGAGAGTTTACCAACACGTGTACAAATCCGTTAATGCAGATTTTTAGCCATAGCGTGTGAATTCCGCGTGTGGTGTTGATAAGTAACTTTGACATATTTCGATTTTCATCACTTCTGTTTCCAGTTTAATTTTAGAGTGTCGCCCTTATCACAATAAAAAGTGTTATACAAAACTCATGTAACAATTCTATCGTCGACAAGCGCTATGCACTAATCTCACTGAAAATATATTTCTAACAGACAAGCGTACGTCTCTACGTTTTCGATACTTCTTCATTTAATATTGGAACACTCTATGTCGGTCACGAGGCAGTTTTTCTCGATATTAATTCAGAATTTGACAGCAAATTTTCCTCATCAGAACTCAGAAGAGCTGCAAACGATGTGAGATGTCACTTATAGTTGAGTAGTTCATCCCACCCCAAAAACCTTACAGCAGAGCAGAAGTGAGATAAAAAAAATTGAAAAATAAGGAAAACTTAGATAAAATTGGGAAAATAGGATATTCCGTATTTATATAGATGGAGTATTCAGAATTTGTGGACTTAAATGCAACCGATTGGTGTACATAACAGAGTAGTGACACTACAGATATATATTTTAATAACAAAAAGACCGTACATTCCACAGAGAACTTGTGTCAAGACAAAATTTTTGTATCTTCCTATGAGTTCATCATATTGCATGAACAATAGTAATATCGGGAAAAATTTAGCAGAGAAGGGATGGATGATTTTAGAGGAAAATATATTAACAAAAATCTATCGATTGCATGGTGATCTCAACACTTTCTTCGAAAAACGGCCAACATTAAAAATTAAGGGTTTAGAGTTAAATTGAAGAATAGGCAGACAATACCAATGTTATTCTGCCGGATTAAAGCGCAACTTTCAGATTTGTATCATCTGCTAAACGGTGCTTCGTGATAATACTGACGTGTGGCTCTTTCTGTTTTTCAGTGTTTTGCTTGTTTTTAAGCCAAACATGTGTAAAACATGGAAAATGTAGAAAAATTTAGAGTGGAGACGGAACTATCAAATACTCTGTTATTTATGCCGAAGTAATGGAAATTTGAGGCTTTTCATGTAGCCACTAGATAGCATAGGTGAGGGGTGACACCACATATGAGTGTATTAACAGACTCCATTAGCAACATAAAAATTTAGTATGGGAGCGCCGGAAAACATATAGAGCAAAATATATTTATAAAAATCTGTGGAATATGTGGTGATCTTAACACTTCCTAATAGAAACTGGTCTAAATTTAAGAGATATCATTTTAGTGGTAAAACGTAGAACTAACAGACAGTAGCAGCGTTTGTTGACATGGATGTTATTCTGCACACTTGTGGCCTGTGTGGCATGACACACACCAGAGCCTTCCTGGCAGATCCCGTCAGCATGCTACTGGCTCCACATAACAACGTATGATCTGTCGGCGTTATATTATTCGCTCTTATTAAGTACGTTGGTGTCTTGTCAACACCTGTCCATGTAACCCACATGACTATTACATCGTCATTATTCTAAGTGTCTCAGGTCTGGTCGTAAAATATTGTATGTTTATTACCCATTGCTGTCTTGACAGCTTCTGATCACAAGCGTATTAGCGAACAGCAAGGTTCTTGTGGCACTTACCTGAGACATGGAGCACAATGACATTGACGTATTCGTGCTTTAACTGGTTTACTCATGGCATTCGATTTGACAAACAGACTCATCTCATATTAATGTCGATCTGCAATTTCATGTGTCACCATCTCGAGAAATCCTGATATGTTGGGACTCACAACCACTTAGTCAGCCAGTCAATACATTAAACCTGAATGACCACTATAGTAGATTCGGATGTCACCCGAGTGATCTTGGTGTACAACGCACATGGTGGCATTAATTGTGCGTTATTAAAGTAAATATATCATTGAGTGATATTTTTGTTAGAATTAGTAGGCATAAAACTGCGCATAACATATCCATGTATGTTTTAGCGCATACAGGTGTGTTGGCTTTAGTACTTACCAAATTGCTAGTCTTACGGTCTGTTCTATCAGTTTCCCAAGGTTACGACTTTCCCGACAATTTTGTTTACAACTAATTTGCCGATTTACCAATTTCCGGGTTTCAAGTCACACAGCTGGCTGACAGTTTACGAACTTCCTACGAATTTTTACTTACAGTTTTCCCATTCTACCAATTTTCAGATTTTGTGTACTACCAATTCGCCAAATTCCTACCAATTTCCTTCGACCTTTCCGAACTATTTTGCCAGTTTTGGAGCCACTGAAATGACTTTTCCTTCATTGTGTAGAATTTGAAATGAAAAAAAAGAGTCTAATAAGTCACAAGAGGCAATTTAGAAGGAATGTCATACTTATGAAGGGATATATTGGGGTCTTCCAACTCACAGGATAAATTTAACCAAATTTTCCACCATTTTGGAAATATGTCATTGCAGCATAAACTTATAGCAGTACACACACTGCAATGTCAAAACAAGACGCAAGAAACAAAGTTTGAGGTCTTTTCATGCTCTGTAATGGCTATATTGCACTCTTCCATCTTATTGGGCAAATTTTTTCAAAATTTTACGACGCTATTAATTTATACACGGTGTAATGACAATGTATCTTACGTTACTATTTACTACCATTTTGCAAAATATGCTGTGATATCATTAATTAGTTCACATCATAGTATCCACTGCATGTGGGATTCAGGATTCACATACTACGTCGCCTCAACACACTGCATTATAAGTCTACATTAATGGATTAGAAGACGTATCGAGAAAATCTCTATGGTTGATCACTCTGATATGGGAGTCATAGGAATCCAGTATAAATCTTTCTGGTCAGTCATCAGGACTGAGTTACAGACGACAAAGGCAATATTTTGAGGAAAACTGCATAGTAGATTAGAACACTACGATTTACTTTAGAAGAGAGGGACTTCAAAGCGTTTCCACTCTCCAAGACAGTGACCGGACGAAATTACAGTCGTCCGGCCGTAACTGAGGATTATTTGACTGCTTGTTGATGTGGACCATAGGAACTCATGAAATATTAGTCCACTTTATTACTGTTTTTTCAGACATCAGTTTTATGACTGGTTTGATGGGGCGAGCCACGAATTCCTCTCATGTGCCAACCTTTTCGCCTCAGAGTAGCACTTTCAACCTATGTCCAGTTATTTGCTGTACATTTTACAAACTCTGTCTTCCTCTACAGTTTTTACCCTCTACAACTCCGTTTAGTACCATGGAAGTTATTTCGTGATGTCTTAAAAGATGCCCTACCATCATGTCCCTTCTACTTGTCAGTGTTTTCCATGTATTCCTTTCTTCGATTCTGCGCAAAATCTTCTCATTCTCTCCTCATTCCTTATCTTATCCGTGTATCTAATTTTCAACGTTCTTCTGTAGCACCCCAACTCAGATGCTTCTATTCTCTTCTATTCCGGTTTTGCTGTAGTCCATGTCTCACTACCATACAACGCTCTGATCCGAACGTATATTTTCGGTAGTTCTTCCTCATATTAAAACCTACGTTTGCCACTAATAGACTTCTCTTGTATAGGAATGCATTTTTTGCCAGTGCTAGCCTGCTTTTTATGCCCTCCTTGCCCCGTCCGTCGTGGGTTATTTTGATGTTTAGCCATCAGAATTCCTTAACTCCACGTACTCCGTGATCACCAATTATGATGTTAAGTTTCTCGCTGTTCTCATTTCTGCTACTTCTCATTACTTTCGTGTTTCTTAGATTTACTCTCAATCGACATTCTGTACTCATTAGACTGTTCATTCCATTCAACAGATCCTGCAATTCTTCCTCGCTTTCACTGAGGATAGCAATATGATCAGCGAATCTCATCGTTTATAACCTTTCACCTTGAATTTTAGTCCCACTATTGAACATTTATTTTATTACTATAATTGCTTCTTTGATGTATACATCGAACAACAGGTGCGAAAGACTACATCTTTGTCCTACCCCCTTTCTAACAAGAGCACTATGTTCTTGGTCTTCTACTGTTACAGTTCCCCCTTGGCTCCTGCACATGTTATACATTAGCCCTTTTTCCCTATAGCGTATCCCTATTTCTCCCAGTGTTTCGATCATCTTGCACCATTTTACACTGCCTAACGCTTTTTCCAAGTCGACGAATCCTATGAACGTGTGTTGATTTTTCTTTAGTCTTGCTTTCACTAACAACACACCGTCAGAACTGCCTTTCCGGTGCCCTTACCTTTCCTAATGCCGATCTCATCATCGTCTAACAGATCCTCAATTTTCTTTTCCATTCTTCTCTTTATTGTTCTTGTCAGCAAGTTTAAGGCATAAGCTGTCAAGTTCACTACGCGATAATTGTCACACTTATCGGCTCTTGCAAACTTAGGAATTGTGTGGATTATGTTTCTCTGCAAATCTCACACATTCTACACACAGCGTGAATAATCATTTTGTTGCAACTTCTGCTAACAGTTTTAGAAATTCCTATGCAACGTTATCGATCCCTTCTAGTTTATTTGATTTTAAGCTTTCGAAAGTTCTTCTAAAATCTGGTTCTAATACTGGGTCCCCCATCTCTTCCCTATCGACTTCTGTTTCTTCTTCTATCACGTCATCAGAAACGTCTTCCCCCTCATAGAAGTCCCCAATGTACTCTTTCCACTCATCCGCTCTCTCCTCTGTATTTAACGGTGGAATTCCCGTTGCCCTCTTAATGTTACCGAACTTGCTTTCAATTTAACTTAAGGCTTTTTAAGTAAGTCCTTCAACCATAATTTGTTTCTCCATTTCTTGAAATTTTTCGTGTAGCCATTTCGCCTTAGCTTCCCTGTACTTCCTATTTATTTCAGTCCGTAATTGACTTGTATCACTGTATTCCTGAATTTCGCTGAGCGTTTTAGTACTTCTTTCTTTTGTCGATGAGCAAAAGTATTTCTTCTGTTACCCACCATTTCTTCAAAGTTATCTTTCTTATGCCTACGTTTTTCTCCACAACTTCTGTGACTGACTTTTTCTAGAGATATCAATTCCTCTTTAAATGAACTTCGCAAATTCCTCTTTAAATGAACTGCGCACTGAGCTATTCATTGTCGCAGTGTCTATAGCCTCAGATACTTTCAACCGTATCTTTTCACTCCTCAGTACTTCCGTACCCCACTTCATTGAACATTGATTCGTCTTGACTAATCTCTTAGATTTCAGCCTATCCTTCACCATTACCATAATGTGATCTGAGTCTATATTTGCCACTGGATACACCTTACAATTCAATACCTGATTTCGCAATATCTGCCTCACGATCATATGTTGTTGTTGTTGTGGTCTTCAGTCCTGAGACTGGTTTGATGCAGCTCTCCATGCTACTCTATCCTGTGCAAGCTTTTTCATCTCCCAGTACCTACTGCAACCTACATCCTTCTGAATCTGCTTAGTGTATTCATCTCTTGGTCTCCCTCTACGATTTTTACCCTCCACGCTGCCCTCCAATACTAAATTGGTGATCCCTTGATGCCTCAGAACATGTCCTACCAACCGATCCCTTCTTCTGGTCAAGTTGTGCCACAAACTTCTCTTCTTCCCAATCCTATTCAATACTTCCTCATTAGTTATGTGATCTACCCATCTAATCTTCAGCATTCTTCTGTAGCACCACATTTCGAAAGCTTCTATTCTCTTCTTGTCTAAGCTATTTATCTTCCATGTTTCACTTCCATACATGGCTACACTCCATACGAATACTTTCAGAAATGACTTCCTGGCACTTAAATCAATACTGGATGTTAACAAATTTCTCTTCTTCAGAAACGCTTTCCTTGCCATTGCCAGCCTACATTTTATATCCTCTCTACTTCGACCATCATCAGTTATTTTGCTCCCCAAATAGCAAAACTCCTTTACTACTTTAAGTGCCTCATTTCCTAATCTAATTCCCTCAGCATCACCTGACTTAATTAGACTACACTCCATTATCCTTGTTTTGCTTTTGTTGATGTTCGTCTTATATCCTCCTTTCAAGACACTGTCCATTCCATTCAACTGCTCTTCCAAGTCCTTTGCTGTCTCTGACAGAATTACAATGTCATCGGCGAACCTCAAAGTTTTTATTTCTTCTCCATGAATTTTAATATCTACTCCGAATTTTTCTTTCGTTTCCTTTACTGCTTGCTCAATATACAGATTGAACAACATCGGGGAGAGGCTACAACCCTGTCTTACTCCCTTCCCAACAACTGCTTCCCTTTCATGTCCCTCGACTCTTATAACTGCTATCTGCTTTCTGTACAAATTGTAAATAGCCTTTCGCTCCCTGTATTTTACCCCTGCCACCTTTAGAATTTGAAAGAGAGTATTCCAGTCAACATTGTCAAAAGCTTTCTCTAAGTCTACAAATGCTAGAAACGTAGGTTTGCCTTTCCTTAATCTTTCTTCTAAGATAAGTCGTAAGGTCAGTATTGCCTCACGTGTTCCAGTGTTTTTACGGAATCCAAACTGATCTTCCCCGAGGTTGGCTTCTACTAGTTTTTCCATTCGTCTGTAAAGAATTCGTGTTAGTATTTTGCAGCTGTGACTTATTAAGCTGATAGTTCGGTAATTTTCACATCTCTCAACACCTGCTTTCTTTGGGAATGGAATTATTATATTCTTCTTGAAGTCTGAGGGTATTTCGCCTGTTTCATACATCTTGCTCACCAGATGGTAGAGTTTTGTCAGGACTGGCTCTCCCACGGCCGTCAGTAGTTCCAATGGAATATTGTCTACTCCGGGGGCCTTGTTTCGACTCAGGTCTTTCAGTGCTCTGTCAAACTCTTCACGCAGTATCGTATCTCCCATTTCATCTTCATCTACATCCTCTTCCATTTCCATAATATTGTCCTCAAGTACATCGCCCTTGTATAGACCCTCTATATACTCCTTCCACCTTTCTGCTTTCCCTTCTTTGCTTAGAACTGGGTTTCCATCTGAGCTCTTGATATTCATACAAGTGTTTCTCCTTTCTCCAAAGGTCTCTTTAATTTTCCTGTAGGCGGTATCTATCTTACCCCTAGTGAGATAGGCCTCTACATCCTTACATTTGTCCTCTAGCCATCCCTGCTTAGCCATTTTGCACTTCCTGTCGATCTCATTTTTCAGACGTTTGTATTCCTTTTTGCCTGTTTCACTTATTGCATTTTTATATTTTCTCCTTGCATCAATTAAATCCAATATTTCTTCTGTTACCCAAGGATTTCTACTAGCCCTCGTCTTTTTACCTACTTGATCCTCTGCTGCCTTCACTACTTCATCCCTCAAAGCTACCCATTCTTCTTCTACTGTATTTATTTCCTCCATTCCTGTCAATTGCTCCCTTATGCTCTCCCTGAATCTCTGTACAACCTCTGGTTCTTTCAGTTTATCCAGGTCCCATCTCCTTAAATTCCCACCATTTTGCAGTTTCTTCAGTTTTAATCTACAGGTCATAACCAATAGATTGTGGTCAGAGTCCACATCTGCCCCTGGAAATGTCTTACAATTTAAAACCTGGTTCCTAAATCTCTGTCTTACCATTATATAATCTATCTGATACCTTTTAGTATCTCCAGGGTTCTTCCATGTATACAACCTTCTTTCATGATTCTTAAACCAAGTGTTAGCTATGATTATGTTGTGCTCTGTGCAAAATTCTACCAGGCGGCTTCCTCTTTCATTTCTGTCCCCCAATCCATATTCACCTACTATGTTTCCTTCTCTCCCTTTTCCTACACTCGAATTCCAGTCACCCATGACTATTAAATTTTCGTCTCCCTTCACAATCTGAATAATTTCTTTTATTTCATCATACATTTCTTCAATTTCTTCGTCATCTGCAGAGCTAGTTGGCATATAAACTTGTACTACTGTAGTAGGCGTGGGCTTCGTATCTATCTTGGCCACCATAATGCGTTCACTATGCTGTTTGCAGTAGCTTACCCGTACTCCTATTATCTTATTCATTATTAAAGCTACACCTGCATTACCGCTATTTGCTTTTGTATTTATAACCCTGTATTCACCTGACCAAAAGTCTTGTTCCTTCTGCCACCGAACGTCACTAATTCCCACTATATCTAACTTTAACCTATCCATTTACCTTTTTAAATTTTCTAACCTACCTGCCCGATTAAGGGGTCTGACATCCCACGCTCCGATCCGTAGAATGCCAGTTTTCTTACTCCTGATAACGATGTCCTCTTGAGTATTCCCCGCCCGGAGATCCGAATGGGGGACTATTTTACCTCCGGAATATTTTACCCAAGAGGACGCCATCATCATTTAATCATACAGTAAAGCTGCATGCCCTCGGGAAAAATTACGACTGTAGTTTCCCCTTGCTTTCAGCCGTTCGCAGTACCAGAACAGCAAGGCCATTTTGGTTATTGTTACAAGGCCAGATCAGTCAATCATCCAGACTGTTGCCCTTGCAACTACTGAAAAGGCTGCTGCCCCTCTTCAGGAACCACACGTTTGTCTGGCCTCTCAACAGATACCCCTCCGTTGTGGTTGCACCTACGGTACGGCAATCTGTATCGCTGAGGCACGCAAGCCTCCCCACCAACGGCAAGGTCCATGGTTCATGGGTGGTGGGGGGGGGGGGGGGGGGACGATCATATAACATAACTGAAATATTCTTGTATTTCTCCTCTTGTGATTCTTGAACAGAGCTTTCGCTGTTACTAGCGGAAGTTTATTGCAGAACTCAGTTTTTCTCCTCTCTCATTCTTGCTACGAAGTCTATATTCTCCCGCAACCCCTTCTTCTACTCTTTCGCCTACAATCGCATTCCAGTCCCCTGTGGCTATTAGGTTTTCATTTCCCTTCACGCCTTACGTACTGAATTGCCTGTTCAACATCCTCATGCTGCATTAATGAACAAAAAATTTACTTAATCCTAGAAAAATAAGTTGGGGTAAATAATTACCCCAGACCATATAATTTTTTATCCTATGTCTGACTTCCCGAAAGGGAGTCTTTGTTTACCTTTCCATTGAACATTGTTTTACACATAAAGGAGGTTATAGTCTCTCAGGTTTCATTCTGTCATCCTGTAACAAGTAAAGTAAGAAAATTGTGAAGAAACCACGAAGGAAGTAATTGGAGAATTTGAGCGTCTAAGAGGCCGAAAATGAATGTTACAGTGGCCCAGACGTATATGTGTGCGAACGTGCCGACAGTCGTATCACAGACGACAAGCAGGATGACAAATTTTAAGTGCGTCTTTTGAGGCTGACTCACCAGATGAAGGTCCTCAGGGGATAATGAAAATGTTGTATAGCATAAAGGGTATTGTTGGAACAAAAACTTTATCCTTAAAAAAGCGTCCACAGTGCCAGTAAAGAATATAGTGATAAGAATCCTGGTGCGCTAGGGGAAACAATCAACGAAACGACTCCCCCGAAATTATTTGAGTTATTGTCCCCTAATGACATGGTTCCAGCAATAGTTATGTTCGGAAACCAAGAAATTGCTGGTGCGAGGGCAAAATGTACGTCGGCCCAATGGTATATCAGAGATACCAAACAGAAATAAATAAAAGCACTATCTGGCATACTTTTTATGAGCAGTACTCTAAAAAACGCTCATGTCGGTTGTGCTGAAGCGTGGTCTGTGGTGTATGGGTCCCCACTTTTCCGAGATGTTATGACCAATGACCGATTCGAATTTTTCGTCAATAATATAAGACTTGATGACCAAGATAGTCGTTTGCAAAGACGAATAACAGACGCTTTCACTCCATTCCATCATTATGGTATACGTGTGTCACGCGTAGTCGAGAACTACACAGCTCTCCTGACTACTGACGAGACAGTCCTTACTTTCCGAGGCAGATGTCCAGTAATAATTTACCCGACAAGCAGACGCGACAGAGGTAAAGGCAATTTCCTTATGTGTCGGGAAGACATACTACCATTTGGGGCTACCCATATTTGGGAAAAAACTAGGGATATTTAGAGTCCTACAAAGTATGTGTTTACGGATCAACCAGGATATTAAGATGGACAATTGATTTGCCTCTTGTGAAGTAACTGACAAACTGGACGAGAAAAATTTGACAATGGTTGGTACCTTACGCAAAAACATACCAGATATCGCAGAATCCCAGCTTCAGACCAAGAGAAGGCAATTTTCTTCGTCTGCTTTCATTTATAGGAAAGAAAAAAATGACAGATTCATATGCTCCAAAAATATTTAAAAAATGTTTTTTTAATGCCAACGCTGCATGAGGTAGCTGAAGTAGGCGAGGAGCCAAAGGCATCGAACATAGAACTTTTTTAGCAAGATGACACGGCGAAGTCGATGTATTTCATTTATTATGCCACAATAAGACCACGGCACGAAAATCCAGGTGCTGGACCATGCAATATGTGTATGTCTTGTATAAGGGGAATGACAGTAAAAACAACCGAAGAAATTTTCTGAAGTCATTTCCGTTTGAACTGGTCGAAGGAGAAATGAGACACAGACTAAGAGCAAAAAAAAATGTAACTAAACAGCTTCGCGTAACTATGGAACAGGTTTTGACACATTTTGGGAGTGATATTCCACGAGTAGCAACACGATCAAAACCAATCTAAAAAAGAAAGTTGACTGCGCTCGAAAACAAGACCGTAAAATTTCCTTTTATTACTGTGTCTGTTCGAAACCAGTTTGCACAAACCATCGGATAAATATTTGTCGAAGTTGCCATAACAGTTTGCTGTGAAAATGTTTTATACATTCAAAGTTTCACCAAATTTCGGACTTATTTTATGAGATCTTTATATTCATTTACACAATTAACTTTTTTCGTAGTTGTTACTTCTTTATTTTTCACTAATATACATATTATTTGTCGTACTGTGATAAATAATGCTTGTTTGTTTCAACTATTCTTCTTATGTGTATCGTAATGCCATAATAAAAAGGTTAATTGAGTACAAAAGGTAAGTAAAACCTCATATTTCCATAGATCATAGCAATGATAAATATAAGATTCCTCTCACTGTGGATTTATATGCGTAGTCATTGTTGGTGTTACACAATGCCGACTCGCCATTACTGCTATTGCGAGGGGCGTTCCATTAGTAATGCAAGACATTTTTTTCTGAAAGCAGGTTGTTTCTATTCAGGATTCCGATAAATCATATTATTCCCCACTCGTTTGGCTACAAAAATCCTATTTTTCAACACGGTCTCCATTCAATGCGACGAATATACGCCACCTTACTGGGAGGTCCTGTATGCCTACGTGGACCCTCTCTACTGCTCCACTTCAGAGTCAGCGTCTCGCTGCATCAGTAACCTCTCTGTCATCCACGGACTGCATCCCGCGGAGTGCATCTCTCATGTGACCGAACAGATGGAAAGTGTGAGATGTGAGTTGTAGGGTGGATGAGAAGAGCAACCCAATGAAGTTTGGGAGATTCTCTATGGTGCGCAGACTTCTGTGAAGCCCCGTGTATTGTAGAGGACAAGGGGCTATTTTTAGGAAATATGAAGCGAAATTGTGATTTAGTGTGTTTCAGTGCACGATGTGCCAGCCTCACAGCAGATGGTGGATGAAGGGTGGCCAGTGCGTTATACAGGTGACACAGTTTTGCAACGAGTGTCGGTATGTGTGTACATGTGCGACAGCCATCAACAGCCAGAATGCAGCATTAGCAGAATTACGCAGGCGCGGGCCGCATGTAGCGCGGTTGCGTTAGCCAACTTATCGACAACGTTCTAATAAACACGACACCGCGTAACCGGCGGATTCGGCAGCGGTGTGCTCCATTTAAGGACATCAGAGGTGGCCGTCGGATTCGGTTCGACCGATTGGGCGTTTGGTCACTGTTACGTCGTCGTCATCAGTGACGCTGTCCCCGAGGACCGGCCAGCGGAAGGCGTTGCCCGCTGCTGCACTGGCGACTCCCGTCATCGTCACGAGCCACAGCGTCTGCAGGAGGCGAATTGGGCCAGGCCTCGTGCTGCTAACCTCCTACCGCCTGCGGCCACTGACCGAGCACGGCGTCACGTTCCGCAGGCTGCGTGCATCAGCACGTCTCCACCATGACATGAGCGGTGGAGCTGAGCTACTGGAAAATGTATTGCAAGAACCAACAATAAAGAGGAAGATCGCTATAAACAGCCATCTTCTTCTACCCAGCTGCGCCCTACAACCCCAACCATGTCACCCGCTCCGGTCGTCCTGTTACAGTATTCATGGAGAAGTTCGTTTGAATTTCTGTGGTGATGAACACTCTGAAGTTTCATCAATTTCCTGGGATAGCACAATACACTTGAGTGTTAATCGGTGCACCGTGAGGAAGGACATCAAAGAGAGCAACCTCTGTTGTGCCCAGAAAAGAGTCTCCTTGACTTCACTGACTGAGGCTGTGGCTTTGAACTTTTTCTTCGGAAGAGAGGAGAGGTTGTGTACCACCACTCCGTGGACTACAATTTTGTTCCCGCTTCGAAGTGACGAAACTATGTTTCACCGCCTGTGACGACAGTCTACAAAAGCTGTCACGACCAGCCTTGTCACGTGCAAGCAGTTCCGCACAGATGGTCCTTCCTTATGGTCTTCTGTTAGGCGGCCAGGTCCCCAACGGCACACACCTTTGAGTATCTCAGCTGCTGAACGAGTGCGACAGCACTACCAACAGAGACATCCAGTTGATCAGCGAGGTGTTTGTTTGTGATCCATCGACTACCTCAAATGAGAGAGACCGCATGTCCCAACTTTACACGAGTCACAACTGCGTGCGGATGGCTGGCACGTAGGAGATCTGACAGGCTTGCGTGACGTTGTTGAGATAATGACAGACTTCCCGCCCAACGACTCACAGTGCTTTTGTTCACTGACAGGTGTCTGCAGGTATTCTCCAAACGCCTACGAACACACCTTCGTTACAGACGCCATTTTGAGGACTACATATAGCGCCGCCACCTATCGGAACTTTATGAAACTATAGGGGCTGAAGAAGGAATATTCCTCGATGTCCCACAACAAATTTCCACATTTTTTCAACCAAATTTCGCCTAGAAAGAAAATGTGGTGCATTACTTACTGAATGGTCCTCGTAGATGAAACCACTGTTAAAACTGACCCTCCGTTACTTCACAATTGGCGCTTCCCCGTGTCTCGGCCGCAAGGTGTGCGCCCGTTTCCATCATTCCTCATGACGCCGCTACTGTTCTCCTAGCATGATGAGGCTCGAGTACTCATTCTCAAAGTCAGCGAGTTGCTAAGATGCGGCCGGCCGCTGTGACCGAGCAGTGCTAGGCGCTTCAGTCCGGAACCGCGTGGCTGCTACGGCCGCAGGTTCGAATGCTGCCTCGGGCATGGACGTCTGTATTGTCCTTAGGTTAGTTAGGTTTAAGTAGTTCTAAGTCTAGGGGACTGATGACCTCAGATGTTAAGTCCCATAGTCCTTAGAGCCATTTGAACCATCTGTTAAGCCGTGGGCTGGAGTATCATCGCTACTAAACCTTTGGTTACTAACTCATTTATAAAAACTACATTACCGTTCTGAACGGCATGGCGATATTATGTGGCTTGCACAACAGTCAAGTCTCCTACGGCACGATCTCTGCATGGTTTCGCATTAAAATTCGATGTGCCACTACTGTACAGAAAATACTATATCTTTACGGACCCTCAAATGTTTACTGAATTTAAGACCAATAACTGTATACGCTTACTGTCTGATAATTAGGCCATGGTTTAGCATCTTTTCAAACGTCTGGTCACTCATTCATTTGTGAAGAGAAATTAACTGTCATTCATGATGTGAGGATCTTCTTGGTGTTATCAACAGCTACTTGCTGTCCCTAAATCTTTACGGTGACTACACTCAGTTCCCGAGTTTTTGTCATAAATTATCGTTTATGCTGAGTGTATTCCCCTTGGAAGCCGACGGATATAGTAAATTACGAAAAAGCTTAGACTTACATTGTGTCAGTCAACATACAACAATTATATGAGTATCCTTGATATTACATTGTTGTCGAATGTTCGAACGTATTTTGAGCATAGATGTAATGAGATGTCTGGAACTGAATGAGCTCTAGTGCCGACGAGCATAGATTATGAAAACATCGATCATGCGAAACCAACTGCACGTTTCTCGGAAGATGTCCTGAACACCACGGATCGAAGAAGTGAAGAATATGCAGTACTTTTTGATCTCTGAAAAGCGTTTGACACAGCACGACACCTACGTTTATTGGCCGGCTGCGGTGGTCTTGCGGTTCTAGACTCTCAGTCCGGAGCCGCGCGACTGCTACGGTCGCAGGTTTGAATCCTGCCTCGGGCATGGATGTGTGTGATGTCCTTAGGTTAGTTAGGTTTAAGTAGTTCTAAGTTCTAGGGGACTGATGACCATAGATGTTAAGTCCCATAGTGCTCAGAGCCATTTGAACCTACGTTTATTATCTAAGTACGATCGTATGGGAGTATCAAGCAAAATTTGTGACCAGATTGAAGATTTCTTGGTAAAGGGCACTGAAGAGTGAAGAGTCATCTGCAGTTGTAGAAGTAACTTCAGGTGTGTCCCAGGAAAGTGTTTTGGAACTGTTGCTGCTCATGTTGAATATGAATGACCCTCAAGATAATATTAACAGTAAATTAACGAACATTTCACTGATGACAGAGTTGTCTATAATGAAATACTGTATGAAAAAAGCTGTACAGATATTCAGTCGAATATTGAAAAGATATAAAAGTGATGAAAAGACTGCAAACCCGCTTTAGATGTTGATAAATCTAAAATTGAGCCCTTGATAAAACGAGAAATACTAGAGTCCTATAATTACAATATCAACGAGTTGTAATTGAAATCGGTCAACTCATACAAATATGTGGGTGTAACAATTTGCAGAGACATGAAATGAAACGAACACAAAGCCTCAGTCATAGGCAAAGCAGGTTCCAAACTAGGGAAAGGCAGTCAGTTTACAAAGGAAATTGTTTACGAAGTACTCTTGCGACTCATCCTACAGTGCTCAAGTGTGTGGGAAGCGCACAAAATAGGCCCAATAGGCCATACTGTGCGTGTAAAAGGACGGAAAAGATGTTCACTAGTTTGTTTGATCCACGGAAGAGTCTCGCAGACACGCTGAAGAAAGGGAGCTGGAAGACGGTTTAATGTAGACGCCAACTATGCCGAGAAAGCGTCCATACAAAATTTCCTAGAAGCAGCTTTAAACGATGAACCTAGCAATATTCTACAACCTACAAGAGCACACAAACACTGGAGCATTCACAGAGGCGTTCAAAAAACCGTTATTCCTGCGCTCTATACATCAATGGAGGAAGCGGTAGTAACTGATACAAAAAAATAAACCATACGGATATGTTTTTGGCACATAAAAAAGTTTTTACATTTAAATATTGGCTAAGGACAAAATCTGTATCGTACAGCAACAAAATAAAATTTATTACAGTGAAATGGCGGCAGCATCATTCAAAAACTTCAGTCTGCTCAGAGAAATTCCGATACACGTCGAAAAATTCAGGCACAGTCTACGTATTCATCCCCTTACTTCTAGCTTTTGACAACCCTTTTCGTCTTAGGAGTGACAGATCACAACGCCTCTTTATCAACCCAGTAAACCGGTCTTTACTTGCAGTCATGTTTTCCATATCCGAGGGATGCTTGCTGTTAGTCTTCGTTGGATATATAAATACTGCTCTTCGAATTTCCTCAGGGCTCCAACCAATCTCTTTGCAACTAAGTCTTTCAACCCAGATCTTAAATCATCCTCTTCTTCTGAGCTAGATGATCAGCTGGTCTACAAGATTTCTTTTCCCGCACTGCCGAATCCCATTTTGATAGTTAAATGATCGAACAAGGAATTGTGAACAATGCAACTACTACTCTCGTCTCACGCCTCCGCCTACGTAACGCTTACTGTTGCTTGTTTCATTTCCTCCTCGGGCCATGAAATGCTTGGCTTTTCCCTTTCGTATGTCCGGACCATATGAAGAGATACTAAGAAAACATGTTCTCTAGAATTTTGCATTAAAATACAACTAGGCTAATAATATCACTGAGCTGAAATTGCGCCATGTGTACCGTACGAAATAGCCCCATGTGCAGACATTTCGAAAGATACGTCAAATCAAACCTTTATGGAAAAAGCCAGAAATATTTGTCTATACACACAATGCATGACTTGTGTTCTATTCAAGTAACATTAATCATTTAAAATTTCACTTTATCATACATGGTACACCTTAATTTCTTAGGCTGCACATTCAATTAGGGAAATAATCTCCCTTTTGTCCTGTCAGTAATGAAACAGAAAACAACTTACTACAACCAGAAGCGGCGACACAAAGATATTGGCACACATTGAAGGTGAAAGAACTTCGACTCTGTGACGAACTAATGCGCTGTTACATTTCTCATTTCAGGCCGATTAACCCCGTGAGCGGAACAGCCCCGTTGTACGCTGTGCACATACTGGCTGCGGGAGTCCTCGAATAGCGTCATAGTTTGTAATAAATATTAATGTGGAAGTTGCAGTGCTTTCATGGTCAGCCCTATTCTTTTCCTACGTAACCGAAACAGTATTACAAGTAACAGAGAATGAGGTTTGTGAAAAGTCTAAAAAGGGGCATTCCGCCGGAAGACGGACGTTTGTAGTAGAAAGGAACAAAGCAGCGGGGAATAAAAATGAGAGGCAGTAAAATGAGGTAGGTGAGCCATTAATCCTGGTTAATACGGCGCCTGCCGCTGTGGCGGCCTCATAAGTCGCGCCCACGTCATTGCCGGCTCTGCGCTGGCGGTCGCTGGCGGCGCTAACGAAGACAGATGGAGGACCGAGTCCGCGAGAGCGAGAGCGCCTCCGCCGCGGTTCGCAGCGCGGCCGGCGAAACGCCGCCCCTCCGTCCCCCAGTAAAACACACCCACCCGTGACGGCTGCACGTGTTTCTGGAAACCTACAGCTACTTCTGCCGTTGGGACCAGTATTAGCTGAGATTGCTCCTGTGCCACTTTCCCCGTTTGCTAACGCACTGGCACTTCCGAATGACGGACTTCCTTTTTACCAAAGGTGATGTAAAGTGTCACTGAACTCACGTAATTCTTACTGCAGAATGTTAACCATAGTCATTCCCCATTTTCCCTGGAATAATGTTGTGGTGTGCGTACTGCAAGACCTTCAGTACACACACCATCCGATTATTTGACTTGTCGCTCTAACGAAGTAGGTGAGTGTCAGCAATGTGTCTCGTGGTCTTATCGTGGCGTGTTTATCTTCTGCCGTTAGGTCAGACGATAGAAATGCCACTTGCATGCTTAGAGTAGCAGATTGACGGTGACCAACTTTAAACAGAACTTGATTAATTTTCACACACATTTATTAAAGTAATAATCACAGACATTCCGTAACTTGACTCTGGGTGCTGTTTACAGTTGCCAATCTGAAGCTCCTTTGGTCTTGGTACGTTAATTTTATTCTCACAACTCTGATACTTGACCAAGTGTCTATACATTTCTCTTCATGGCTATGTACAGGAATATGGTTATCTTATTAGGCGCAGACTGGTACAGACAAATGTAGAACTCGTACAGACTGGTACAGACTAATGCAGAGTGGTACAGACTGGTGCAGACAAATGCAGACTGACTAATCGGAGTTTTTTTTTTTTTACTTTATTGTTATTTTGACACCTGAATAATCAGGTAGGCTGGCAGCAGCACAATACGCCGCTCTTCAGCCGAAGAGAGTACATGGAGATAAACGAAGAAGAGACATCACTCAGAAAAACGGCGGGAAAAAACAGGAGACACAAGAACATAAAAGCACAAGAAGCCGTTCACACTTGATGACAATCCACACTACCAACTGTAGACCCGACGCACAAACACTCAAGAAGACGATGGCACTGGTGAACAATGGAGCGTGACGGCGAAACTGAACACTAAACATGACGGCACACACGATACACTGATGGCGGTGATCTCCGGTACGCGAATGTCCACTGAGCGTGTGCGAGTCCGGGGACCTGCCAAAAGGGGAACAGGGGTGAGGAGGGGGAGAGGCGAGGAAAAAGAGGATGCCATGGCTTAGGAGACGGGGACAGGAGGAGAGGGACAGGGGAGGGGAGGCCCGGGGGACGAGGGGGGAGAAAAGGAGGAGGGAGGGAAAAGGGAGGGAGGGTGCCCAGAGGAGTAAGCACAGGAGGAGGGCGGGAGGATCAAAGTTGGTAGGAGGGGTAGATGGAGGGGAGGAGGGCATCATCAGGGAGAGGGAGCTGGCGGAAGCCACCTTGGGAGAGGGTAAGGAGGGTGGAGAGATGGAGACCGGGCGGGACGTGGGAATACAGGCGCGGCTGCGGGCGGGGGTGGGAGAGCATCGGGGAGACGAGCGGGTGAGGAGGATCAAGTTTACGGGAGGTGTACAGGATCCGTATCCTTTCAAGAAAAAGGAGGAGGTGGGGAAGGGGATGAGATCATACAGGATCCGTGTGGGGGAAGGGAGACGGATGCGATAGGCGAGGCGGAGAGCAAGGCGTTCCAGGATTTGGAGGGATTTATAAAAGGTAGGGGGAGCGGAGATCCATGCTGGATGGGCATAACAAAGGATGGGGCGGATGAGGGATTTATAGGTGTGGAGGATGGTGGAGGGGTCCAGACCCCACGAGCGGCTGGAAAGGAGCTTGAGGAGATGGAGGCGGGAACGTGCCTTGGCTTGGATTGTCTGGAGATGGGGAGTCCAGGAGAGGCGACGGTCGAGGGTGACGCCAAGGTACTTAAGGGTGGGACTGAGGACGATGGGACGGCCATAGACGGTGAGATAGAAAGCAAGGAGGCGGAAAGAAGGGGTGGTTTTGCCTACTATGATCACCTGGGTTTTGGAAGGATTGAGCTTGAGCAACCACTGGTTGCACCAAGTGGTGAACCAGTCAAGATGGGATTGGAGAAGGCGTTGGGAGCGTTGCAGGGTGGGGGCAAGGGCAAGGAAGGCGGTGTCATCGGCAAACTGGAGAAGGTGGACGGGGGGTGACGGCGGCGGCATGTCCGCCGTGTACAACAGGTACAGAAGGGGGGAGAGGACGGAGCCTTGGGGCACACCGGCGGAGGGGAAAAAGGTGTAGGAATCGGTGTTATGGATGGTGACATAGGAAGGACGGCGGGAGAGAAAGGAGCCGATCAGACGGACGTAGTGAATGGGAAGGGCGAAGGTTTGGAGCTTGAAGAGGAGACCGGAATGCCATACGCGGTCATAAGCGCGTTCGAGGTCAAGAGAGTGGAAGATTGCGGAGCGACGGGAATTGAGCTGTTCGGAAAGGAGATGAGTGAGGTGAAGGAGAAGATCATCGGAAGAGAAGGACGGCCGAAAGACACACTGGGTAACGGGAAGGAGGCGGTGCTGGCGGAGATGCTGGTGGATGCGTTGGGTGAGGATAGATTCCAGGACCTTGCTGATGACCGAGGTAAGGCTGATGGGACGGTAGGAGGAGACGGCGGACGGCGGTTTGCCGGGTTTAAGGAACATGAGGATATGGGAGGTTTTCCACAGGTCGGGGTAGTAACCGGTGGACAGGACTACATTGTAGAGCCTGGCCAGGGTGGAGAGAAAAGAGACAGGAGCTTCACGAAGGTGACGGTAGGTGACACGATCGTGCCCAGGAGCGGTGTTGCGTTTAGTGCGGAGTGTAGCAATGAGATCCTGTGTAGTGATAGGAGTATTGAGGGCTGTGTGTGCAATGTTGTCCAAGTACTGGAAACCAGGAGCGAGGGGAGGGACAGAGGTGTCAGTTCGATCGCGGATATCCGGGAAGAGGGAGTAGTCGAACTGGGGATCATCGGGGATGGAAAACACATCGGACAGGTAGGAGGCAAAGTGGTTAGCCTTACTAAGGGCGTCAGGGAAGGGGTGATTATCATGGAGAAGAGGATAATAGGGGGAGGGCTTAGTTCCGGTAAGGCGACGGAAGGCGGACCAGAACTTGGACGAGTTTGTAGGGAGGGTAGCATTTAAACGGGTGCATGTCTGTCGCCAGTCCCAGCATTTCTTAGCCGCGAGCAAATTACGAATGTGTCGCTGGAGTTGCCGGTGCCGTCATAGTGTGTCCGGGTTACACGTGCGGAGGAAGGCACGGTAGAGACGACGGGACTCACGGAGGAGGAGGACGGCCTGTGGGGGTAAGGTAGGACGGTGGGGGTGGATGGCAACAGTAGGGATGTGGGCCTCCACGGCCTCAGGCAAGGTCTGCTGGAGAAAGGAGGCGGCATGGGTGACACCATTGGGAAGGCGATAGGTGAGAGGATGGCTATCGACCTGGGTGGAGAGGGTATCCCGGTAGGCATTCCAGTTGGCACGGGAATAGTCATGGACGTACTTCGGGGGAGGGTCATTACGAGGGTCAGGGCGGGGGCGACGACCGTCTGAAACGGTGAGGAGGACAGGGAGATGGTTGCTACCAATAGGCTCCAGGACATCCACCGTAATGCGACGAAGGAAGTTGGGGGAGGAGAGAAGAACATCGGGAGTGGAGTTGGATTCGGGACAGGTGTGCTAGTTGATGGGGATGAGGTCGCCGTGAAGGGAGGAGAGGAACTGATGCCACCGCCGTAACTGGGCAGCGGAGCGACTATGGATGTTGAGGTCGGCGGCGATCACGTAGGAGGAGAAGGTACGGTGGTTGTGGGAGAGGAAGTCGAAAGGAAGAGGGGCGTTGGGGCGGACATAGATGGTGGCACAGGTAATGGTAAGGCCGGGGAAGAAGAGACTAAGGATCAGGTGTTCGGTGGGGTCGGGAAGGAGAGGTTGGAGCTGAACGGGGATCTGGCGGTGGTGACCAATGACAACTCCGCCATGCGCAACTGGGAGGGGATTGTCGGAGCAGTGGAGGAGATAGGGGGAGGTGTGGATGGAGTGGTGGGGTTGGAGGAAGGTTTCATTGAGGAGGAAGGCATCCACACGGTGGGTAGCAAGGGTGTGCAGGAAGAGGTTCTTGTTGGTGGGAAGGGAGCGGATGTTGTTGAAAAGGATACGGCGCTGTCGCACCATGACAGGGATTTAGACAAGGGTGTCAAGACAGGAGAAGGTGAAATGGGCCTGGTTGTTGGAATAGGTGGCGTACATTTTAAGGTGAAAAATGGAACGGGCGGCGAGGGAGATCTGTTGGAGGGTGTGGGGGCGCTGAAAGGGATGAACATTCTGGAGGACGATGGTGAGGAACCTGATGATGTCCTCAGCGGTGAGGGCGGGGGGACGAAGGGAATTGCCAGGAGGGGTGGGGGCGTCCAGAGGACGGACAGGTACGGTGAGTTCAGGAGTGGTAGGAGGGGGTCGGGCTTTACACTTTTGGGAGTAGGTGGGATGGGGGAGATTGCAGGTATTACAGGAGGGAGGGGATTGGAGGTTAGGGCACTGCTGGAGGAAGTGCGCTTGCCGACAATGCGGGCAGGTGGGGGCCTTGCGGCACTCAGCTGTGGGGTGCACATTATAGCGCAGACACCTCTTGCAGTGCAGGGATTGAGGAGTGGAACGGGAGGGGTCGACCTTGTACCGCTGGTGGAAGAGGAGGGCACCCTCCTTCAGGAGACGGTGAATGGAGGGGGCGTCCTCAGAGAAAACCCGCATGAGGCGGGTGGGGCCGGCCGAGTTGAAAATGCGGCGGACCGCCTGCACCTCCAGCATGGGATGGGCCTTGAGCTCCGCCAACACCTCCTGCTCCGTAATCGACGGACTGAGCCGCGTGATCATGGCAGTGAGGGTCGGCGGGCGACGCGGGGGTTGGGGTTGGCGGGTAGGAGATGGAGAAGGAGCAGGGGTAAGGGAGGCGTTGGGACCAAAACGGGTGATGGGGAGACGGGAGAGGATGTCAGTATGGAGGGTTGGGCTGGGGGAGAGGATGAGAACAGAATCCCATCTGGGTGTAAGGAGAGAGATGGGGGCACCAGGGAAATGTTGGTGGAGGAGGAGGGAGACGTTCCGGGCATCGAGAAAGGAAGGATCGGAATGGGACAGGAGGTACCTGTATAAACTGGGGGGCGAGGAGGAGGAGGAGGAGGAGGTGGGGGCAGGGCCAGGCAGGGAGACAGCCATGGCACCCTGGGGGGGGGGATGGAGGTCGGGGAGGGGCCTTTTTGGGAGCGGAGGAGGTGGGGGCGCCACTAAGGCGTTTGACGGCGGCAGAAGGGCGGGTGGTGACATGAGGGACGGGAGCGATGGGCAGGTGGTGGGAAGGGACAGGCCCCGGCGTGGACGCAGCAGTCGGCGCTGGAGATGGTGACGGTGACGGTGAAGGCGACGGTGACGGCGACGATGATGATGGTGGTGGCGGTGATGGCGAAGGCGACGGGGAGAGCTGGTCGTGGACAGTGGCCCGACGGGCCACCACCCTAGCCTGAGCTGCAGTGACAGGCTGGGGGAGTGGGGGGAAAGGATCAGAACGAGAGGAGCGAGAGGAAGAAGGGGGAAAGGGGGCGACAAACAGCGAGGGCGAAGGGAGAGTGAGGAGAGGTGGGATGGAAGGAGGGAGGTGTGACTGGGCACACCAAGTTATAGTAGTGGAGGCGGCGGAAGGTGAGATATAGACGATGGCGGTGGTGGTAGTTGTGGCAGTGGTGGTGGGGGCGGACATGACGACAGGAAGAAAAAACGCACAGCACGAAAAGGAAAGGGCACAAACTGGGAACAGACGTAGACGAAGACGCAGACGAACGAAGACCAGGGTCGGACGACCAGGGTCGGACGGCGACGGCGGCGGCGACGGCGGCGGCGACGGCGGCGGCGACGGCGGGCGGCAGGAACGCCGCAGCTGCTGCTGCCGCGGACGGGGCCAGGGCTGCTGCTGCTGCTGGCTGGACCGCTGCTACTGCTGCTGCTGCTGCTGCTGCTGCCACAGGAGGCTGGCTGGCCGGCTGGCTGGCCTGCCGCCTGGCTGGCTGGTTGGCTGGCTGCTGCCGGTGGGACTACTAATCGGAGGTCTGTACACTCGTTATAATACCTCGCGCGTTCAGGTATCACTGTGCGAGTGTGATCCGAGAGGAGAAAAGGTTCTACGTTTGCAGCAATCTAATTGGCTGCGTTACATATTAATACGCGGATCGGCGGAAGCAGAATTTCGTCTGTCTCTATGGCAGCGCCATCTCGTAGTGCGGAGACGGACGAGCGCTGCGCCTGCGCTGTTGTGCTTAGCGGGGCGCGCTCTACTGGGAGAGTTGTGTACGCGCTATGTACACAACAATTGTGTAGACCATCTACCCGGGCGATTATACATTCAGTGCCCAATACTATCGCAACTGGAACAACTGATTTCCAATCACCACTTTGAGATGACGCCTCAGATCTTCGTTCGGCGATACCACTCATGTTACAGCGCAGCCGTGCCTTGCTGCACACTTACTCATTTGGGAATCTGTGGTGTGGGTCCTCCAGCACCGCTGTGAGTTCAGCATCAAGTATGCTTGTTCAACCGTTACAATCTTCTCTATAGTTTTCTTTTTTTTTTTTTTTTTTTTAATAGGCTCAATGATGCAACACAAAAGAATTATCCAAATGGGTGTCTGCACAAATTGTTGCAGTTCTAAATGGCTCAACTGCTGTAATGTCAGCTCATTTGCTGAAAAGAAAGTGATTGAATAGACATGAACGCTCATTTAATTCGTGAAGCATTACCATCGTGAATGGTGGGCTCCATGTGGTTCCCAAGTCGTGCAGCGACAGTAAACCATAAAACTACCAAATATGCAGCAACCAGTCGCTAAATCATGTTTTATTTATTCACTTTTGCAGTTTAGGACAGTATACTGCCCAGCTTAGTACAGTATTACTACTCAGGGCACATATCGATTGAAAGCACCGATGATGGCTGTTAATCAGTTGAAATCGATTTGCAAAAGTGAATAAATAAAACATGATTTAGCGACTGGTTGCTGCATATTTGGTAGTTTTATTACCATCGTGTCTTGTCCAGCTGTATTTCATACGCTTGCTACAATGAGTATTGTACGACAGGCCTCAACTCACATCGTGTAAAGGGTTTTAAAATGAGTACTGTGACAGCAACAGTGCAAATGGCGGATATAGAACTAAAATAAATGAAATCTCCAGCTAACTAAGTGCAAACTGACACTCCACGTGTGAACGT
The DNA here is from genome assembly GCF_023864345.2 of Schistocerca serialis cubense. Classification (NCBI taxonomy): domain Eukaryota; kingdom Metazoa; phylum Arthropoda; class Insecta; order Orthoptera; family Acrididae; genus Schistocerca; species Schistocerca serialis. Next base: position 790,257,904 of record NC_064642.1, on the reverse strand, counting down.
ATGCTTGCCACAATGAATTTTGAAGCTAGAACATTGACTCTTGCGTTGAATATACCGGTGCTACAAAATAAGCACTTAACGCCATCCAGCAGCTCTTAAACACAAATTCAGCCAGCACGTTACACGCACTATGGTGAGATAGACGTGTTTTTCTTGTGAGTGGTACCAGTGTGTCTTAGGAGGACGTAATCCTCCTAAAAGCGAGCAACTGTTAAAAAGAATACCGTAGCCAGGAGTATGTTACAGTGCAAGTGCCTCCCAACTTACTTATAAACTAAGATGAAACACCGCAATAACTTCACAAAACTATGAAATAAAATCCTTCCACCATAAGAGTGTGTCTTCATCTCGGATACAGACTAAGGTTCGAAGGAGAGCTTCTGTAAAGTTTGGAAGGTAGGAGACGAGGTATTGGCAGAAGGAAAGCTGTGAGGACGGATCGTGAGTCGTGCTTGGGTAGCTCATTTGGTAGAGCACTTGCCTGCGAAAGGCACAGGTCCCGAATTCGAGTCTCTGTCGGGCACACAGTTTTAATCTGCCAGGAAGTTTCATATCAGCACACACTCAGCTGCATAGTGGAAATCTCATTCTACAGTCTAACCAGCTTGGAACCAGTCTTACTTCCCCTCCTACTTTCCCTCAGCCCTCCCTCTCCTCCCACACAGGTAGGGGTGCTGCTTTCTGAGGTCTGCTTTAACCTCACGTTGACGCTACACAGAGAGATCCACCTGCTGGAGATACTCTACTTTGGTCAGTGTTCTGTTGGCAATGCACTACAAGTGGTGACTATTCAATACACTAGCTCTGACCGCGGCTGCCCCCGCCCCACACCTGCTTCTGGCAGCCTCATAGCCCCCGAGCACTCAAAATTAATGTCTGTAGAAGTCTTTCAAATAAATTGTTGTGCATGTGGGTATTACATACATTTCAGACGCCCAAATATAAATACAGGACAGCAGCTTTCACGTAATCTATTCCCATGTCAGAAAAAAGTCGCAGGCAGTTTCACACTCCCCAACAGCAAGCTACAATTCCCATCTTTCCCCCCCTTCCATTCTAGTTATTTATTAACATCAAAATGCGTAAGACTACGAAGTAGTTCTACGATATTTTTGCCGATGATGGATGAGAAAACTTGAGAGACGATTCTGGTTAATGAAGTACAAATCCATGCAGTGGACACCAAATGGAAAAGCTACTCCTTACGTTTCTGATCTAGACTGTCATGAAAATGCGAAGTAACTGTTAATCAGAACTCAGGGAGAAGTTGTAGTCTCACTGCATACACGTAAATCCAGGTTATGGCATCAAACTAAGCCACCACCATGCATCTATATTCTACCATACAAAAAAAGGAAAAATATGGTTCGAAAGAACAGGGTGCTGAGAAATAGATATTATAACTCTACTTCACAGCAGCGAATACTTTACCATCCTACTGGTCAAGGCGCCACACTACGATGCGTTCGACGACTGAAGTCATGGACGGCGGCGATCTGTTATTAAATGCGCGTCCCCGGAAAATACAAGTATGCGGTCTCACGTTCGGTTAATTCAGAACACAGGTACTTCCCTAAGAGCCTCTGAAACTCCAACGGACCCGTTTGCTGGTCTGCCAAACCAATTTGACTCCGTGCCACGACTCTGCCTGTCGGAATACGTCAAATGTTTAGACGGCTGACTCAAGAAAAATAATTACACCCACATGTCACTCATTGTGACTGTGATGACATAAGCAGTGCCTCTGACAGTTCAGAAGGTGACTGGCACAGGCTCTAAGTCGCGCCATACTAAAGGACACAAGTATCACCATTTAGGTAGAGACCTGCAGTTCTTTACTAATGAAGCACCAGTACAAGAGACTTGTACAAGAGCGCCACAATCTCCCTTTCTCCGTGTTCCCTCCTCAGCTTGGTTCCAAAAGCAAATTTCTCTTTTTTGACTTCCTTCAATGTCGCACAAGCCTATCACGAGCTGGAGCCCGGCATTCTAAGCTCAGTGAATGGTCTTTGCACTGCAAACCGATTTGACCAATCAGAGATTGGCAGAAAATGGAAAAACACTCAGCTTTGCGGCCTCTTTCCCACACATTTGCCATGTGTTTTGCTAACGCAATACAGGGTGGAAGCACAGCCCTCCATAAACAGCTTGATATCTCCCCTGTTGCGTTTATTTCAAAGTTTGCAGGGAACGGCCATAAACTCGCATTGACAAAAGATGTTTTGAAATAGAGTCTGCATGACTGGGCGCCAGTTTTCCTGTCCCACGGACATTTGCAGAACGTTTACATTTCTTTTGGCGGCTTGCTCGCTAACAAGGCCTACAATGCGCTGTCGGCGACTTTTCGGGGCTAGGCCGTGTACCTGGACGTCTGGCGCCAAAGCTAATGTGTTTTGCACAGTGCGACAGCTGCACTCGGCCATCTGGAAATGTCTCTTCATCGTTCCCCAGAAAAAACGCGCTTTGTCGCCCCACCAAAGCGGTGCTTTTACTGCAGTCGTTTAAGTCAGCACCCTGTTTCTTTGAACACATGAAAGCTTACTGTATTTCTTTCCCTAGAGCACGCAAACAAGACCATAAACTGGTGCCCACCATTTCATCACAATGTATGAAGTCAAATCGCCGTAGATCAAATTCCCTACACCGAATCAGAAGTGAGGTGCCCTGCTATCTCTCAAACTGGCAACGTCAGAGCTCTATATCAATACATCTGATACATGTGTTAACCTATCACACATCTCTTGTAATGTCTACCATGTATAAAACCGATAATACATACTAGATTAATCCAAAACTTCCACTATTTTGGTGTGAAAACTATGTATCATTGTAGAATGTCCTAGTTATTTCGGAAGAGCCATCTGAGTAAAAGTGACAACTTAAATCTCCAAAAACATTCATTCTACTAGTCCGCTGGCTTAGCTGAGTGTTAACGTGTTTGCCTACCACGCAGCATGCCTGGGTTCGTTTCCTGGACGAACTGGGTATTTTCTCCTTTCATGGACTGGATGTTGTATTGTCCTCATCATCCTTTCATCCTCATCACCGACGCGCAAGTCACCGAGTGTGGTATCACCTGAAATAAGATATGCAGCTGGCGGCCGAACTTCCCCAGTTGGGGCCTCCTTGCCAAAATTTCAGATGGATGAAATATCAACACAGAACACTATTTTTCACGCTATCCATTCGCAGTCGAAAAAAAAGAGTCATATTTAAGTCAAAAGCAAGCTACGATTGGAAAGTATCTCTCTCTCTCTCTCTCTCTCTCTCTCTCGCCTCGTTATTTTTATAACATTCAAGGAAGTAAAACTACGAATTTTAAATGTTCACTAACGTCAGCTGGTAGAGAACCAAACAACGCTTTTAACATATCTCTCTCTTCTGATATATCGAAAACAAACACCATTTGCATGTTTAAACTGAGCATGTGTGGCTATCCCATAAAATATGCACGTATTGGTCCATTGCATGAAGTGGCCAGTGATCGAAGTAGCTTCCAGAGACCTGTCAAAAGTTTCTCGCCTGTGGTGGAAGAAGACCATAAATGGTTCAAATGGGTCTGAGCACTATGAGACTTAACGTCTGCGGTCATCAGTCCCTTAGAACTTGGAACTACTTAAAACTAACCAGCCTAAGGACATCACACACATCCATGCCCAAGGCAGGACTCGAACCTGCGACCGTAGCGGTCTCGCGCTTCCAGACTGAAGCGCCTAGAACCGCTCGGTCACACGGCCGGCAAGAAGACCATATCCCACAGATCGTCAGTCTCAATAGAGCGTTCCTGTGTTGTAGTTTGACAAGTAGTTTAATTAATTGTCATATTAATGTCGTTCAACGTTTGCTAATAAGTGTGACTGGTATCGTGAGAGAAAGATAGGGTAATGCTTCAACAAAACCAACAACTCATTAGAAAAGCTATTGTTCAATGCAGATTTATAATAAACTGATGAAATTGTTTTGGACTCGAATATTTAACGGTATAAGTCTGTATTCATTACTGTTCCAAATAAAAATATGTAATTTTAATTAACTCTTTTCTCCATGTATAGATATTTTTATGTGGCCCATCTTTCCCTGTTCGCTGATCCATCTCACTCGAAAACTTTTGTGTGAGATGGACCACTCATGTACATTTTCATTTCATCATCTCTCTTATATTTTATGTGTCAGTGCCCCAGTAATATATTGTACTTAAGTTTATATGACACTCTATATCAGTGTGCTGTAAGAATTCCGAAAAAGTTAAAAAACACACAAATTTAATACTGAAGTGGTCAAACCTTCCTGGAATTACCCTAAGTAGGTCAACCGCTGTTAATATGAACCACAGGGTAGTATGGGCCACTTGCTGTTTCTCTGGTTTGCCGCAAAACAACGGACTCATGAAGTTCTTAGCATAAAGCGCAGACATCATTGCGTCATTAGACTTGTGTAGCTGTTGAGTTTCTCAAGCAAATTTTGTACAAGTTTGACTGTTTGAAGCTGACGCACAGTGTAAGTTTTAGCATCAGTTTGTCTTTATAAGGTTAAGAAGTAATACTATCACAGTAGTATTATAAATCTAATCACCGCCTATGTTTGATGTGACCGTGCAATAATCAACCACGAACGGCAGGCGCCAGCACTAGCTATGGAGGGTATACAAAATGTGTTGGGGGTATGCGGAAAACAGTGCAGTCGTTATCGCAATGCGTTAGGGTAGAAGCATTCCCTAAGTCGCTACGTTCGTAAACTGTTCATGTGCCGTCGTGGTTAAACTATTCTGTGCGTGGAAAAACGGCGCTAACGAATCTCAGCGTCGAGGCTGCTGTAGTACAACACAGACCATAGACTACAGAGGTGAATAACATTTGCGGAGATGCAACTGCAATTTGCAGTCATGCAACTGCCATGTGGAATAATCGGGTCTACTGCCGGATGTTTGTGTCGCTCTGGCACAATCTTTCCGTGTTCCAGGAAGAAACCATAACACATGGTACCACACTAAGTTCCCTTTTTCATGTACTTCACAGAGGTTTGCAGAGTATTTATGTAGGTAAATAGTACTGTGCATTTATGCACTATAGAACTGTGATTCAGTACTCTAAACGGGAATGCTGTCTAGGTAGTTTTCTATTTCTTTATAAATCTTTAGGGTTTCTTTCATAACACAGTAGATAATTCTCTTGTTCAAAAATGTTCAAATGTGTGGGAAATCTTGTGGGACTTAACTGCTAAGGTCATCAGTCCCTAAGCTTACACATTATTTAACCAAAAATATCCTAAGGACTAACACACACACCCATGCCTGTGGGAGGACTCGAACCTCCGCCGGGACCGGCCGCACTGTCCATGACTGCAGCGCCTTAGACCGCTCGGCTAATCCCGCGCGGCAGATAATTCTCTTCCTCAATGTTTTCCGAATGGGTGAGGCAGTGCTTACTGTTTGCTGGCACTGTGTACAGAACTAGAGACCCCGTTTATTAAACGTTTAAAAAGCTCAAAAAATTTACTTGTGGACTAAGTACAACATTATTTGTAACATAATCCTGACGACTGGGGTTATAGACTACCTTGTTTCTTCATAATGAAAAGGGAAATATCAGCAACAGTTGAACTTTCCCCAAAAAACAACACAATCAAGAAGTACAAGGTAAGTAGGTATTATGTTGATTACTGAAGTTCAATTATGAGTTACTATTCGTCTCTCTCTTCAGAGGCAGAGCTGTTCCTCACATTATTACGCTTAGTCGTAGTAATTTCTCGTCACAATGTGGCAAAAAATGGTTCAAATGGCTCTGAGCACTATGGGACTTAACAAAATGGCTCTGAGCACTATGCGACTTAACTTCTGAGGTCATCAGTCGCCTAGAACTTAGAACTAATTAAACCTAACTAACCTAAGGACATCACATACATCCATGCCCGAGGCAGGATTCTAACCTGCGACCGTAGCAGTCGCGCGGTTCCAAACTGAAGTACCTAGAACCGCTCGGCCACCGCGGCCGGCAAAATTTGGCAAAAATTCAGTTCTGTAGTACAATAAGGTGGAGTCCCTATATATTTATTTACTCTAGTCAGAAGTTTCATATCCAAATAGAGACGAAAGGACTTTACGTAATGTAAAACAGAACGTAATACAAATAAATTAATTTGAAATTTTTTCGTTAATCCTTTGCCAGGAGATACCTGCTGCTAGTACCAAATACCTGAAAGTGGGTAGATCGAAACAATATGCATTTGCACCTGCGATCCATTGTTTGAATTCGGGGAGCTGATCTTGGGTAAGAAAAACTGAGTTTCGAAGATCTGATTAATGTCTTCTGAACACTGAACTGATATACTCCGTTGACCATTCTCCAGAACTACTAGCTACATTCAAATTTTGCACCGAGACTTTGGTTGCTTTAACTGATTTTAGTTTCCGTTTACTGTCTGTCATACGGCCAACACAAAATTTTTTTAGCACGATGGCATCTACCAGCAGGACACTATACCATCTCACACGCCTCACAGTGTAAGTTTGTGGTTCGAAGAGCAGCGGGATCTCCATAAAACTCCACGGATGTACTCAAACCCAAAAGAGAATATGTGGAACTATCTCGATCGGGATGTTCGTGCCATGGATCCCCAACCGAGAAACCTGGCAAAGCTTCCCGCGGCACTGAGAGCCAGCGACGCTCCACATTACTGTCGGCATTTCGAGAAGCTCACCGACCCTCTTCCTGCACTTCTCATAGTGTTCCGCGCTCTAAAAGGTGGTTACTAAGGCTTTTGGCAAGTGGTCATCTTAATGTGACTGGACAGTGTGATATTTAAGTATTTTCATTCCACTCACTCAAGCCATTTTCTGTTCCCAACATTTTTTAATGTGCGGTGCCATTCGGGTAATACGGGCCTTATAAGTATTTTTTGTTTGTATTAACGGCACGACACGAGTGTTGAAGAAAGGGTGTGAGGTTGAGGCTCGAGAGAAGTGGTTCAAGACTGTCGTGAAGCCAGTGGTTTCAAGAAAGACCGGAAGGGCTGTGGCCGATCGTTTTTATGTTTCTATAACTAAACTGCGAAGCATATTAAAATCATTTTAGGTATATAAGAGGCTCCATATGGAGTTTTTCAATCAACAATTTAAGAAAATTGCAAGAAATGCTAGTAGCAAACGTTATAGATTTAGAGTCCAGGTTAATGACATTACTCAAATGATACTATATAGTTGCAGAGACCATTTCAGGTGTCAAACATTTATGATGTATCTATACAGACTGAAGAAATGAATGAAAATTTGTGCCAAGGATGGAACTCGAACCTGGGTCTCCAGCTCAGTATGCAGAAGCGCCAACCACTATGCCACCTTGCACAGTGGCTTTGCGCAACTGCAGGGTTACCTTAACACGCCTCCCTCCTCAATACAAATTCCCATGCACGCTTCAAACCATTGGTATTCCCCTTAAAGATGAATAGAAGTTTAGAGTCTTTCGAACTGTATTGGAGTAGCACCTCTGCATCAAACCAAACAGGGAATCCTGTCTGAAGCCCAGGCATACGTGTTTTTAATCCATGGACCTTTCTAAGCCTGAAATATCTATGATATTTATGTGCTGACTGATGTGACGAATGAAACTTTGTACCAAGACCAGAATTCGAAACCAGGTCTCCTGCTCACCAGGCAGAAGCGCCAACCACTACGCCACACTGGCACATCATAGATGTTTGAGACTCGAAAAGCTTTCTGGAACCACACACACTGAACAACCAAAGAAATATCCTGTAGGGCCTCCGCGAGCACGTAGAAGTGCCGCAACACGACGTGGCATGGACTCGACTAATGTCTGAAGTAGTGCTGGAGGGAACTGACGCCATGATTCCTTCAGGGCTGTCTATAAACCCGTAAGAATTCGAGGGGGTGGAGAACTCTTCTGAACAGCACGTTACAAGGCATCCCAAATATGCTCAATAATGTTAATGTCTGGGGAGTTTGGTGGCCAGCGGGAGTGTTTCAACTCAGAAGAGTGTTCCTGGAGCCACTCTGTAGCAATTCTGGACATGTGGGGTGTCGTATTATCCTGCTGGAATTACCCAAGTCCGTCGGAATGCACAATGTACATGAATGGATGAAGGTGATCAGACAGGATGCTTACGTTTCAAGGCACGCAGCCATTACTGGTGAAAGGAGTCCACTGGGGTACACTTGTATGTGACACTCGAATATGATAATTATACTAATGTAAACTAAAATTAAACTATTACATTATAAACGATTTATGTCTCTGATAGGCTTTATAAAGCGGTTCGCTGACTGTGCACGACCGCAGAGCCAAAGATATTGATTCTGGCCTGAGATTGTAGTGTTGGAGTAAGAGAGCGCTTGGTGCACAGTAGCGAAACGATGGAGTAAGTAGTTTTTGTGGTATGCTCTGTGAAGCCACCAAGTGTTAGAGTATAATGTAGGAATTACGAGTACACGTACTGTTAGAGGTATTAATGTGGAAGCAGGAGTCTTCTCGCAAGCAAGTTAAAGATGTTAAATATTTATGGCTTTCGTTTTGCCAGCACTTTAGTGCAGATGAGTTGGCTGATAATTAGTAATTGTTGAGTATCCCCAGAATGCACGCAATCGGATTTGATGTAATGGTCAGTTAGACATTTCCCTTTGTAATATTTCTAAGATTCGTTAACATCGGTATACGTAACTTCATAATTTGAAATTATCCTTTTTTTAGTGATGTTAGATAATACTTGCTGTATAAATATCATTGTTGTGACTCTTGACATGAGTTTGACTTCTTACGTAATAGAACCCAGTACGTTGTCCTCGATGGTGAGTGTTCATCGGAGGTGAGGGTATCATCTGGAGTGCCCCAGGGAAGTGTGGTAGATCCGCTGTTGTTTTCTATCTACATAAATGATCTTTTGGATAGGGTGCATAGCAATGTGCGGCTGTTTGCTGATGATGCTGTGGTGTACGGGAAGGTGTCGTCGTTGAGTGACTGTAGGAGGATACAAGATGACTTGTACAGGATTTGTGAGTGGTGTAAAGAATGGCAGATAACTCTAAATATAGATAAATGTACATTAATGCAGATAAATAAGAAAAAGAATCCTGTAATGTCTGAATACTCCATTAGTAGTGTATCGCTTGACACAGTCACGTCGATTAAATATTTGGGCGTAACACTGCAGAGCGATATGAAGTGGGACAAGCATGTAATGGGAGTTGTGGGGAAGGCGGATAGTCGTCTTCGGTTCGTTGGTAGAATTTTGGGAAGATGTGGTTCATCAGTGAAGGAGACCGCTTATAAAACACTAATACGACCCACTCTTGAGTACTGCTCGAGCGTTTGTGATCCCTATCAGGTCGGATTGAGGCAGGACATAAAAGCAATTCAGAGGCGGGCTGTTAGATTTGTTACTGATAGGTTTGATCATCACGCGAGTGTTACGGAAATGCTTCAGGAACTCGGGTAGGAGTCTCTTGAGGAAAAGAGGGGTTCTTTTCGTGAATCGCTACTGAGGAAATTTAGAGAACCAGCATTTGAGGCTGACTGCAGTACAATTTTACTGCCGCCAACTTACATTCTGCGGAAAGACCACAAAGATAAGATAAGAGAGATTAGGGCTCGTACAGAGGCATATAGACAGTCATTTTTCCCTCGTTCTGTTTGGGAGTGGAACAGGGAGAGAAGATGCTAGTTGTGGTACGAGGTACCCTCCGCCACGCACCGTATGGTGGACTGCGGAGTATGTACGTAGATGTAGATGTTGTGATTCAGTTACTAAAAATGAAGTAATTTTTCAGAGTAATGTAATTTCAGTTGTCAGATGTTTTGGAAGAAAGGGCTCTGGTTCAAATGGCTCTGAGCACTATGGGACTCACCATCTGAGGTCATCAGTCCCCTAGAACTTAAAACTACTTAAACCTAACTAACCTAAGGACATCACCCACACCCATGCCCGAGGCAGGATTCGAACCTGCGACCGTAGTGATCGCGCGGTTCCAGACTGTAGCGCCTAGAACCGCTCGGCCACTCCGGCCGACTATTTTGGAAGACCAAACGTAATTTCGAATACAATTTCACTATTGAAAAGGTCAGTGGTAATAATTCACCCAGATCACTACCGCCTCCCTGTCCAGGTGTTATGTTTTCCAAAGAAACTGAATTTTTCTTAAATTTTTTCGTGTATCAGCCAAAAGAATTTCGTGTATATTTCATTGAATTACCGCCAGCATTCACACCAATGATCCTGTAGCTAGTCTATTTTTTTTCATGAGAGACCAGAATATATCGCGATCCTCCGTTGCTGTCTTAGAGGTAAGATAATTTCATTTATTTGTTATTTGTGCAGGGACCACGTTTATCAGTTTTGAACAGGGGCAGAGGATTCAGTGCCCAAGGGGCTGAATATAGTTTGCAGTGGCTGTATTTCTTTCTTGGTACTGGGAGTTGAATTGCTGAGTCAATTCGTACAAAGGTTTTGATAACAGTAACACACATTAAGTACACTACTTGCAGTTAAAAGACGCTACACGATAACTCCAGTTTTGTATGCATTCCCATTTCAGGTTCAAATGGTTCAAATGGCTCTGAGCACTGTAGGACATAAATGCTGAGGTCATCAGTCCCCTAGAACTTAGAACTACTTAAAGCTAACTAACCTAAGGACATCACACACGTCCATGCCAGAGGCAGGATTCGAACCTGCGACCGTAGAGATCGCGCTGTTCCAGACTGTAGCGCCTAGAACCGCTCGGTCACTCCGGCCAGCCCCAATTCAGGCACTACGTAATCTAAAGTTAAATATTTAAAGAAGGTTACACTGGGAATCCTCAACACCGCAATATCTGTAGTAGGAGAGCAAGCAATAGCCGTATACCTGACGTTGGACAAGTGGGGTACAACTACAGAATTCAGACACTTTGTTGTAGCTGTACCTGCACAAATCTGAAAATCGTTTAGCAGTGCCATATTGCATCTTTTTGATGTCACCGTATTTTTCGGTTGGATTTTCTTTTCTTTTTTTATGAAGAGACTTCCAAAGGATTAACTAGCGTCACCAAATCAGCCTTTCAACTGAAGACCACAGCGCAGAACAACATAATTTAACATTACGTTTTCTGTAAGAAGAAGTTTTGTTGATGCCGTCGAATGCTCATCTTTTTCAGACAGCCCGCAGACCCAGCTTGAGATTGCCTCATCCGTCGCCGCGCCGTGCACTGCGACGCGCACCCAACCTCGTCGGATTAACGCAGCGGCGCGCCCGCCCGATCTGGGCGCCCACTTCCCGCGCGTAATGGCGGTCGCAGCGACCCGATTTCCTGTGGCGCGAATACAGAATGCGGTTATCTGGCCCGGAAATTGAGTGAAAAGGCGCCGCCGCTCACCCTGCCTCAGCTCCGCGATCAGACGCGCGTCCCTGCCGGCTTCGCGGCCGGAAATCTGATATAAATAAGCACCGTAATTACCTCCTGCCCAGTCGCAGCCACTCACAGTTGTGCTTCGATAAGTGGGTCCTGAATTTTTACATACCAATAGTCTGTGAGCATCACAAGCCAGCAATTTTTAATTCCTTCTTTATGGGGATGGCAGTTATCGCTGAAACAACAGGGTTTTCGATTATTCCGGTTTATTTCGTCTGCAGTTTAACCTAATAGCTAAGACTCCTCGAAATTACCCGTTTCTGAAATAACCCATTTTCTGCTATTTCTTGCTGTTATTTCCAGTAATAAACGTAGAATTCGAGCAAAAGGTGAACGATTCTATGATGATGGAGCAGTAGATCTCGATCGATAAGGGTTGAGGCTGTGGCAGACATTGGTCTGTTTGTCACCACAAAAGATGACAAAGGAGAAGCATACCGACACGGTGAATGCGTGAGAGGAACGTCATACGTTGATATGTCTCTCTTTCTTTTGTACCTCATCTCCTAATTCTGGTTCAGAAGACATAAGTAACATGGAAAAGATACCTGTAAAAATTTTAGTGCTGTTTTCTTTGGTTCCAGGGGTAAAAATACTGGGTGATCAAAAAGTCAGTATAAATTTGAAAACTGAATAAATCACGGAATAATGTAGATAGAGAGGTACAAATTGACACAAATGCTTGGAATGACATGAGGTTTTATTGGAACAAAAAAAAAAAAAAAAAAAAAGTTCAAATAATGTCCGACAGAAGGTGCTTCATCTGATCAGAATAGCAATATAGAGCATAACAAAGTAAGCCAAAGCAAAGATGATGTTATTTACAGGAAATGCTCAATATGTCCACCACCATTCCTCAACAATAGCTGTAGTCGAGGAATGATGTTGTGAACAGCACTGTAAAGCATGTTCGGAGTTATGGTGAGGCATTGGCGTCGGATGTTGTCTTTCAGCATCCCTAGAGATATCGGTCGATCACGATACACTTGCGACTTCAGGTAACCTCAAAGCCGATAATCGCATGGACTGTGTCTGGGGACCTGGGAGGCCAAGCATGAAGAAAGTGGCGGCTGAGCACACGATCATCACCAAACGACGCGTGCAAGAGATCTTTCGCGCATCTAGCAATATGGGGTGGTTCTGATAAAACCCCGATGTCATTCAAGGCATGTGTGTCAATTTTTACCTCTCTATCTACGTTATTTCGTGGTTTATTAAGTTTTCAAATTTATACTGACTTTTTGATCACCTGGTACATAAAGTAGGCTAATTTAACATCGCCCGCATAGGCCCTCAAACTCCCCTTAACTAATGTCCTGTCCCTTCTTCTTCTCAGTGTTTTCCATATATTCCTTTCCTCCCAGATACTACGGAGAACCTCTTCATTCCTTCCGTTATCAATCCACCTAATTTTCAAAATTCTTCTTTGGATGCTGAGAAATCGCGAAGAGAAGAGAATCGAAGCGTTGGGGTAGTAGCGTTGAAAATTAAGCATACTACGCTAATATAGGCAATGAGGCGGTCACCGCAGTATCAGTGAGGAAAAAAATACCAGGAATAAATTAACTAGAAGAACGGTGTTTATTAAGGAATCGCGAAATAACTCCCATGGTTCTAGTGGGAGACATAGGGGGACAAAAGTCGAGGGGAAGAACCATACAGTAGGAATATCTGTGTTGTAATGTGCAGAATTGTTGTAGCCAGCATCAGTTTCCTCCAAAGGCGCATGATAATCATACTACGTTGAGGTTTACCTGTAAGCGCGCTGCATAGCTTTAATGACGTTACACCGATATAGTTCGAGGGAGAAGCGATAGCGGTCGAGTAGGCCTCTCCTGGGCGTCTGTGTTATGCCTTCCCCGACAGCACATGAGTGTTGAGAATTGTTCTGAGTGCACCGCTGTGAATGTAGTAGTCATTGCGAGCATTAGACGGGACTGTAGCGACTTATTTACTGAGTTCTTGTTCGTTTTGTTGCCAGAGGTCATCGCTGATGGTGGTAGTAAGCCACGAATTCTATGTGAGCAAGCGAGACACAATTTACGGAATACACCCTTTCTTCAAGCGCAAAGCACGTGAGGGCACGTACCGCAACTGTCACCTGGAGCCAGCAACAGTGCGGTAGACCCGTCAACAAGGACCAAAACAGTACGAATAGGGGAAACGAAGGGGTTTAGTCGCAATTGTTTGTCTTGAATAATTCGAAATTCGCGGCTTCATTCGAAAATGTTTCTCAGTACACAATTAAATTACATTACATTTCGTACAAAAAGGGTCTTATTTATTTTTTCTGAAGAACCATTAGTTTCTGCGTCGCAGGGCATGGAAAAATCTGGAAGTATTAATGAACCGTGAATTTACTTTCAAATTTTTGTTAAGGAATTTACTTTACTTACTGGCGATTCATCAAGAACATTAACACATTTAATCACACTAGGTGAGCGTGGAAGTAGTTGCCAGGAAGTAACTGACGGAAAATTACCTTTAACAAATGTGAATTTATTCCTAAAAGCTTTTTCAAAACAGATTTAAAATTACAAGCAGAAAAGCACCCTCGAAATATCAAGTTACAGTTTTATCTAGAGGCAAAGAACAATATTAATAGTAGGAGTCTTCGGGCTGAGAAGCTTTCCTGCTCCCTTTCAACACGGCCATAGTCATGACCGCTCACAACAACCTCTGAAAGAGTACACTGGTGCAAATCTGCAACACACCAGATTACTTTACACAAAAAATTTTTAACAGCTCACACAAACACGTAAACTATGCACCCCGTAAAAGGAATGAAAATGGTACAACCCTGAAATTATTTGCACCGAAAGTGCTATTTCTTTTTAAGGACTCTTACGGTGGAAGGGTGGCAAGCTTATAACCTAAAATAACTATTTAAATAAAACCTATAAAATGCAGGCTTACATGAAATGTAAACCATGCTCTACATTACACACATACCACCTCGTAAGATGATAAACAAGATAGAAACATATTTCAAGAATTCGGCCTTTAAGCAATAAATTCGTCAACACCGAATCCGACAACCATGACAGAGGCACGATATGGCAGATTGACAGGGACGACGGGGGGGGGGGGGGGGGGGGGGGGGGCTACTAAACAACCCGAACCGCAGATTGCTTTAAACCTCCCCAATTCTACAAGGGAAAAACGGACCACCCAATTCACAATAACCACCTTCCCGCGGGTGGGCAAACGGAGAAGAATGGTGGGACGATCCCAAAACAAAGCGGCTGGTGACCTCACCAAGAAAACAGGTAGAATTTAACAAGCAAATGAAACAACATATCTCCAATCACTTAACTTCTAATAAACTGCGATTTCTGGCGAGGACCTGGTGCAGCACCCCCAACGCTCTCCCGAACCGTCCGCTGCCAGCCTCACACGCGCGCCGACGCTCAAGGCGGACACGTCATCTCGTGTCTCAGTGCGCGACCAACCAACCGACCAATCCAACCGCCAATGACCGTTGCCCGAGCAACTCGAGGAGACTGGCGGCCTAACGCGCAGACTCAGATGCAGGAACTCAGCCCCGACCGGGCGACCACTAGCTGAGTTCTGTTACTGGCGGAGTGGCAAGACTCTCATTTTCTGGCTTTAAGGTCTGATCCAAACGACAGACATACTAGCACTCCAACGACAGACACACACTAACTGCCGCACAAACGCAAACGAGAGACAGACCAGCAACTGGTGACGCGAGAGTCATCTAGCCTCACTGCGTCTGACTACCTTAACGTACGGCAGACTGACAGGCAGACAAACAGGCACTGACTGCCCGACACTGAGCCGGCTGACCAACTGACTAGACTCAGACTGACAGACTGCACGACTCCGGCTCACCGACTGACCACTTGCAGAGCTCATAGCGCCCCTTAAATGCACGTGAATAGGCAACCTTTCCCCTTTCACACCAGATGGAGACACCAAAGCTGCGATTGCCACAGCGGCGCCACCGCCAGAAACGGAGGACGACTGCTTTACACTACGCGCTGCGGCGCGCTCTCCGAAACAGAAAATTTCACTACGGCTTAATTAAAAGTAGTGTTGTAATGGTGTAAAATGAATTTTTATTGTTACATGAAGTGAGACAAGACCAAACATTAAATGACTGTACAATATCTACGTACAATAGAGCCATACTATGGGATGAATAGTGTTCTGGGGATGTAATTGATGTAACTTGTAGCAGTACGAGGGAGCGAGGGTGGTGGGTAGAAGTGTGAGCGGGGAGGCATGTCGCCAGAACGAACTCACTAATTTCCCGCATTTGTGCGTCTGCAGCAAACAACTAAGTGCTGTTTCACAATCGTACCGAATCTTTCGTAGCACACCTTGTCAGTAGTAACGTATTCCACACACACAGATGGAGACTTTATTTTCCACAAAATTGGTTGGGTGCAGACACAATGGCGAAGTACTTACGTACTTTCCATAAATTGTGTTAACACTAAATGGAATGTAGATATTAGGTGCTAATAAAATCACATATACGAAGAGAATCTAGGTAAATCTTCGCACACGACCTTGCACTGCTAGTAGGGAAATCGACTGTTAGCGTTCCTGTTGTGGCTTTCTCCTGGGAGAAGTCAATTCCCCCTTCACGAGAACTGTTCGTTCTTCGGTTTACCCACAGAAAAATAGACCGTATATTCCCCACCAATTCCTGTCCACAAAATAGCTCCACTATCATTTGTTGAAAGAGTGGAGTAACTTTCTGTTTATTGAGCACTTATTTGCCGTAATTAAGAGAGTTTTTTATGTATAGTATCTTCTTACTACAGATGGTAGAGACCTGTGTAATCTGTGAGAATGATGTTGGCAGTGACCGACGCAATTTTGGTGAGAAAGGAATATGTGAATCAGCAAAGGAAGGGAAATCCTAATTGTCGTCAGCAGTCAAACTTCAACAACAACCTCCTCAATGAATTGAGAGAGTGTGACACGGCCTCCGCCATTTACAAGAAAAGCAAAGGATGAACGGTCAAGCTCAGTGAAATTCCTAGGCAAATGAACACAGTCGAGGTTATCTCCGGAGGATTGGGGTGTAGAACCATCACGTCTTCCGCATATGCACGAACAGCTATAGCCCTTCCAAAGAGTGTCCATCCTTTTTACATTGGATTGATAACAGCGCTCCACTCCTCTTGACTGATAGGTTGAAAACAGAAGAGATCCAACATTATAGCCTGCTTTAAGTGCAGAACCGTGTAGCCTCAGGAGTGCGTGTGTTCATATTCCCTCTTACCATTACTCTTCTGGTACTGATCCCAAACACTAGAACAACAGAATTGATAGCGTAGTTGATTTACGTAAAATCTGGAGCACCATCATGCAAAGAAACTACCCGTTTCTTGTTCTTCTTAACCGTCTGCTATTACATCACAGCACTTTGGAATCTACTACTGTGGTGTCACCGCCAGACACCACACTTGCTAGGTGGTAGCCTTTAAATCGGCCGCGGTCCATTAGTATACGTCGGACCCGCGTGTCGCCACTGTCAGTGATAGCAGACCGAGCGCCACCACACGGCAGGTCTAGAGACGTACTAGCACTCGCCCCAGTTGTACAGCCGACGTTCATAGCAATGGTTCACTGACAAATACGCTCTCATTTGCCGAGACGATAGTTAGCATAGCCTTCAGCTACATTTGCTACGACCTAGCAAGGCGCCATAATCCTTTGCTAAATATATTGATATTTATTATGTGAAGCATGTATCATCAAGAGAGATGTTCTACAATTGTGGATTAAAGTTAAGTATTACATCAACTACGTACTTTATTTGCAATTCTCAAGATATTGTCCTGTTCCAGACCTCACGCCAGTCAGCGTGTAATTAAACGCGTGCATTTCGGCCTCCTCTAGAAACAGTGTTGGCTCTTCTGCCAACACTACAACTACTATACACCGATAAGGGGTGCTAGCCTCCTCGACATGGGCGCGTCTGGAGAACTCTTGTGCACTTGGATGGGCGAGGACTCGGCAAGCTCCATTCATTTACGAGACACAGAATATAGCGGTCTAATTCTGGCCAGCTGTAGATTAAAACGGTAATGGTACTGCAGGTGGGTTGGTCAAAGACAGTGCGAGGGAGTCTTTCTGTCTCTAATTTCATCCTAAAGCTGTGAGAATGCTGTGTCTCCCACCAGCATAGAGAAAGATCGTAAATTATGCACTATTCTCGAGGTGCTAGAAATATGTAGAGCACTGTCTGGTATACTTTGATAATGTATATGTTCGAGAATTAACAATGAATGACGTACTGCTCTGTCATCTATCTACATTCGCAATGATACTCTCGAAGTAGAGAAGGGACAGTTTAGCGACTATATGGAAATTGGGAAACATGCTGTCACATCACTGGTCGGTGCTGAAATTAGTGTAAAATTGCTAAAATTGTTTGGACTATCAACTGTAATGCTTATTATTACAGTACATCGACGGCGTCTTTTCCACCCCATCCGTTCACTGGTACGCTGTTCGTTACCACATAATGATTGACTGACATCGATTGTTTGAGATGGAGAATGAGTTTTGGTGGAAGCCAACACCTTCTGGGAAGGGATAGCACCGAAACAGTGATTGTGTACATGACTGCGATATGAGGGAAGTGGAATGCAGAGTCATCAGCTATTCCGTCACTGTGACAGATGAGTTTAAATGTAGAGGTCGTCAACCACCTTCAGACAGCAGTTTGGAAACTGTCTACAGCGCTGCCAAACTCTTCTGATTTCCTTATGTTGTAACTGTCTTTTATTTAAAATCATTCAGTGTGGATGATGTGTTATGGTAGCAGCAGTAGCAACATGATTTATTCCGTGCAAAGTTCAGTTTTCTGCGAGAAGCAGTGGATCTGAAAGTGTTAACGTCAGTTTAGAAACTGACATGGACCCCGGAGTCGTGGCGGAAAAAACAAGATGTATGGAAGTGTACAAAGCAATGTTTCAAAATACGACACAGGGTCACAGGGAGCGTGTTTTGCGACTTATTGTGTAGTTTGTGGGATATGGTCGTCCTCCTACATTACAGGCGATGCAGCTTTGCACTGGTCTGTGCCATGGATCAATAACTGAATATTTAATCGTTACATATGCCCAATGCCGGCACGAAGATAGTTCGTAATTTTTCTCTGCTGGATGGTACAGAATAACGCTGATAGAATGTTTGGCTGATAATCGGTAAAATTGGTAAGCGGGTCGAAGGCTTCCATCCAGTCGCTCACTGATCAGTCTGGCCTAGCAATGGAAAACAGCAAAACGAAAGCTGAAATTTTAAATTTAGCATTTGAGAAATCTTTCACGTAGGAGGATCGTACAAACATACCGCCGTTTGAGTCTCGTACAGATTCCCATTTGGAGGACGTAGTGAAAGACATCCCTGGGGTTGTGAACCAGCTGAATGGGTTCAAAATAAATAAATGGCCAGGTCCCGATGGGATTCCAGTTCGGTTTTACAGAGAGTACTCAACTGTATTGGCTCCTTACTTAGCTTGCATTTATCGCGAATATCTTGCCCAACGTAAAGTCCCGAGTGACTGGAGAAAAAAAAAAAAAAAAAAAAAACACAGGTGACGCCTGTATATAAGAAGAGTAGAAGGACGGAGCCTCAAAATTACAGACCAATATCCTTTACATCGGTTTGTTGCAGGATTCTCGAACATATTCTCAGTTCGAATATAATGAATTTCCTTGAGACAGAGAAGTTGCTGTCCATGTATCAGCACGGCTTTCGAAAGCATCGCTCCTGCGAAACCCACTCGCCTTTTTGCACATGATATCTTGCGAACCATGGATGAAGGGTATCAGACGGATGCCATATTCCTTGACTTCCGGAAAGCGTTTGACTAGGTGCCCCACTGCAGACTCCTAACTAAGGTACGAGCATATGGGATTCGTTCCCAAATATGTGAGTGGCTCGAAGGCTTCTTAAGTAATAGAAACCAGTACGTTGTCCTCGATGGTGAGTGTTCATCGGAGGTGAGCGTATCATCTGGAGTGCCCCAGGGAAGTGTGGTAGGTCGGCTGTTGTTTTCTATCTACATAAATGATCTTTTGGATAGGGTGGATAGCAATATGCGGCTACTTGCTGATGGTGCTGTGGTGTATGGGAAGGTGTCGTCGTTGAGTGACTGTAGGAGGATACAAGATGACTTGGACAGGATTTGTGATTGGTGTAAAAAATGGCAGCTAACTCTAAATATAGATAAATGTAAATTAATGCAGATGAATAAGAAAAAGAATCCTGTAATGTCTGAATACTCCATTAGTAGTGTAGCGCTTGACACAGTCACGTCGATTAAATATTTGGGCGTAACACTGCAGAGCGATACAAAGTGGGACAGGCATGTAATGGGAGTTGTGGGGAAGGCGGATAGTCGTCTTCGGTTCATTGTCAGAATTTTGGGAAGATGTGGTTCATCTGTAAAGGAGACCGCTTATAAAACACTAATACGACCTATTCTTGAGTACTGCTCGAGCGTTTGGGATCCCTATCAGGTCAGATTGAGGGAGGACATAGAAGCAATTCAGAGGCTGGCTGCTGATATGTTACTGGAGTGTTACGGAAATGCTTCAGGAACTCGGGTGGGAGTCTCTAGAGGAAAGGAGGCGTTCTTTTCGTGAATCGCTACTGAGGAAATTTAGAGAACCAGCATTTGAGGCTGACTGCAGTACAATTTTACTGCCGCCAACTTACATTTCGCGGAAAGACCACAAAGATAAGATAAGAGAGATTAGGGCTCGTACAGAGGCATTTAGGCAGTCAGTTTTCTCTCTTTCTGTTTGGGAGTGGAAAAGAGAGAGAAGATGCTAGTTGTGTTACTACGTATCCTCCGCCACACACTGTATGGTGGATTGCGGAGTATGTATGTAGATGTAGATGTAGATGTAGATGCGATAGACGTGAATGGATTCTGAGGGAGGTGGATCTGCTTCGACGCTCAGTCTTCCCAACTTTCCCAACAAGGAACACCACCGTAATTAGTCGTACTGTCGTCGTGTTGCAGGAGCAGGCTTCATTTGATGCTGACCTGACGCATCCTACACGGGTGGTGGAGCTATGAGAACATCTTCCCTCTTCCACCGAGTGGTCAAAACACGCTCCTATAGCATTAACTCAGCTCACTATGTTTCTAAACAGGTTGCAGAATGTGGTGGATATTGCTCTCTCCGACTTCTGGGTAAAATAGCTAAAATTGAACTCGCTACCAACTGCGGTGTGTATTACAGTGCAACACTCCATGTCAATGGCATCTTTCCACTCCAGATCGTCCACTGGGTACGCTGTTGATTAACGCATAATGATCGACTGACACCATTGAGATAGAGGGAATCTTGACGGAACACTCGACGTCTGCTACTTGTCGCTGTGGAACATGGGATTAAATGTAGAGGTTGTCACCTTAATACAGTTGTTCGGAAGCGTAACTGATTATTCCAGACTCGCCCTGTGACAGATGAGTTTAAATGTTGAGGTCGTTAATCACCTTCGGACATCAGTTTGGAGATGTGCCGCAAAATCTTCGTCCTTCCTCCATGCCATGTATGATGTGCAATCCTCCTAATTTTCCCAAAAAGAAATACCACCGTAACTGCTCGTACTGTCTCTCCTACTACCTTGTGTTGCAGGGGGAATTCTTCGTTTGGCGCTGGTTTTAAACACTATACACCGTTGGCAGAGAGATGGCATTATGTTCCCATTTGCACCGAGTGATCAACAAGCGCTCCTGTCGTATTAACTCAGCTCATCCTGTTTCCCTACAGGCTGCAAAAGGTCTTAGATATAGCGCTCTCTGACTTCCGTACAGGTCAGACTTAAATTGGGGTGATCACATAGACTAAGCTACAGGGGCGGTGGGGGCATAGACTTAGATGCAATTACAAGATGCAGAGGGACTGTCTAAAAACAGCACTGGATTTTCTGCCGTATCGGATCCTTAGCAGATAGGTTCGAAAAAGGTGACTCGTTTCGGGAAATGAGAGTGCCACAAATATTACCAGTGGCTGTAATCACTAAAAATGTCTCTACAGGATCCAATGCAAGTAAGTAGTTGAATGGATAGACTTGATTCCAAATCGCTGGCAGCAGTTCTACCTGAAAGCGTAACAATATCAGCAGCTCTTGTATGTACCTGTAAACTCAAGACCGCTTTTTATGCAGGGTGACGGTAACGTAGTTGCGACGATCGTGTTTTTAAAGCGTGGTCCTTACACGAAACGAATGTTGTGGGCTGTAGGATCCCTCTGTGGTCAGCTTCAGGTGTCATTTCTAAACAGTGTTCCTCGACAAGAACATCGTATTCCCTCCTCAGTTTCCCATTTGGTCTACCTGGAGAGTGTAATCCGACTACAGAAAAAAAAATACTCGTGATGCAAAGTGACTCTCATGATCAATTTAATTTTGAAATAATGAGGACATTCTGCAGTGATTGGAAGTTTTCGCATCAAAATAGTCGAAGTTTTTTTCTGATTTCATTGCAGGGTGGGAATGTCTCATATGGTCATTTGTGTTCGGTGACTGTACAATTTGTTGGACGTCACAAAATAATGAGACGCGAATGCAGCCGAACGTGACAAACTATACCAATATTGCTCATAAAACTAAATTAAAATGGACTTTGTCTGCTTCCATGGAAAGAAGACATTTATTATAATTGAGAATTTTTTTTAATAGTTGCTTTATTATATGAGTCAAGTTTATGTTAAATAGTCTGGTGCAGAATGGCGAACGACTTTCCTAGGAGATCAAGGCTCTTCCTCGGTCCCAGCTGGACCGTTCTCCGGAATTTCGTTGTTGTTCCAGTGGGGTCCTGTCTTTCCGAGAAATACTTGCAACAGATTGCATTTAAAAGTTGTACATGTCAAACAAAAGTGTTTTCCATCACAGAACAAGAGGCCTATTGGAAAAGTTGGGGGCCTGCCTAATCCGTGTCAGGTGTGCCTCCTAACCATTACGGGTGTCTGTGTCACTATAGATGAACAAGGTTGACAGCCGTTCTTTTACCTCCTGTTGTCTGGTTAACTGTACCTGCTTTTGTGTTGGCAAAGGACCATCACCTCAAGACAGACAGTATCAAGCACTGCGAGGCTGCCGGCAGAATTGCACCCTCCCTCCCTCCATCCACCCCATAGGTGGTTGGAAGGAGGGAGGGGAGAGGTCCTCGATTTTCGGCAGTTTGTATATCAAGGAGAACGCATGTTCAACTACCACTCGCTTTGCAGTCTTTAAGGACGACAATTTTTCTCAGTACATGTGCTGCACTATGACCAGTTCGTTACAAGTTCTGGTTTTTTCATGACAATTTCGTAGTGTAATTAGAACTGTGATGCATTTTTTCCACTAGCTTCGTGTATTGACTTCAGTTAGCTGCCCTGTAGGGTGATTTTTAGTAGGCGTCTCTAGCGAACTCTGACGTCGAACAAAGATAGATACTGTATGCTTGCAGGTAATACACTTTTCAAACTCCTCTCTGTCCAACACCAGCATCTCGTCAGTTAAACATATTTCCCGCTAAAAAGAATAAAGATAGTACCTTATAACGCTGCCTTTTTCCCGCCAGCTTGTAGTTGCAGTTTAGAGTTTGAGTGTTTCTGTAATTAGTTCCGAGTGTTACTGCGAATTTTTTTTCCCAGCAGGATAGCAACAGTTGAATGGTATCGTCAGTTTTTGCGGCGTATTCCGCCGTCCTTGTGTAGAGCTATACATGAAGTTGTGTAATTAGGCCCAATCTTTCTGATTAATTACGTAATTAGTATCGATATTTACGTCAGTCTCGAGTAATACAGAATACTGTAATTCTGTAGTACTGACTGACACTGTGAACCACATCTTCCATCTAAATGCAGGGTGAAAATTCCAGATTTCGAGCCAGCTGGTATGTAATCCAGAAACTGCGATCTACTTCTCATGATGTTCCTCATTGTGGCAATTCCCAGTGCTTGCTGCAGTCTCCACAGAGAATCGCACATTACTGTGCATTGCTTTAAATGTGTTTTGCTTCGTGGGTTTCTAAGAAAGTACCAAGCCAACAATAAACTCTCTTGTTTGCAGTATGAATGTCTGTACTTCCCTCAAGAGTCTCCAGCTGCTCATGACTTGATTGCATGCCTGTAGCCGTTTGTCAGACTTTGTAGAGAGAGGCCCACACTTCAATTATGCCGTTCTGTTTGGTATTTCAAAATACCTCCCATTCTGCTTGCGGTTTAAGCATCCCTCTCATGTCAGTGCCCAGCATATTAAATTATGCTCAGCATACTCTCAAATATTTTACATCATTTTGAGTGAGGTTTCTTCTTTCAACGTTGAAACAGTTGAAGAAATTTAAGCATAGATTTGTCTGAAACGCTCTCCATGCATTTCTGTGAGATAAGCTGTTAAGCAACACGTAAAGTGAAGGAAGATATATCATATTACAGGCAAGGACAAA